>NC_058415.1:92268104-92338932 GCF_002201575.2 Neomonachus schauinslandi | reverse complement strand
GGCTGCAGGTGAGGCGGGCCGCGGGGCGCGCGGCCAATCGCTCTCGTTGTTATTGCAGCTCCAGCGTTCTATGAGCGCCGGTCTTGTCTCCCCCAGCTAGACTGTGAGCGCCCCCATGGCAGGGACCTGGACTCCCACTTCTTCGGCATTCGGCCGACGTTTATGTGCTATGTGCCCAGCCCGGTGCTAGCTTCCGTGGGAGACACAGGTGAGAGACAAGCCTCAGGGAGCCCCCAGCCGGCACTGCCTGTAGGGACCTCGCTGTAGCCTTAACTCGCTCCCTGACCCAGCGATGGGGCGCCGAGTGCCGCTGTGTGCCGGCCCCTGGGAACACACAGGTGCAGAGCGGCCCGCCAGCTAGGAGCTCGCAGTCTGGCCTTGGGGGGCCCCCTCCCCAGCACAGACACTCCCAGTGTAGGATGGTAAGTGCCAGAAGAGAGGTATGCCCAGCGGGAGCACCATAAACCACCTCCTTCGTGGGGGTGGGGTGGGGGGGTGAGGCAAAGGAGCTGCTGGGCAGTGGCCGGCTTTTCAGTTCATTGTCACTCTCCCAGGAGCAGTTATGCTGCAGGGCGTCCAGGGTGTGGGGCGAGCCTTTAGGTGGGGTCTCATCAGGGTCTCAGAGGAGAATTGCAACCGGTGAGGGTATCCAGAAGGTTTCACAAGACAAAGGAGGGCATGCGCAGCCACACTGGTCATCACAGCCTACCGGGAGCTTTTTCTGAATCACACGTGGCAGGGCCCATGGAAGCCATACCGTCTCCATTGGTAGGAGCCGGGGGCTTGTGTTTGGAAAGTTCCCCAGCCTGTGAGAATTACTGCGATAGAGACCCTGTGTTGAAAACAAGTTGTCACAGAGGCCTCTGTGATCACGTTAAGGTGATGACATCTCTTTGCAGATTTTGGCTACGGAAAGGGGAAATGTACTAAGCAAGGTCTGCCAGGAGCCCAAGAGACACATTTTGGAGGTAGGGTAGTTGGGCAATCCTCTCTTCCCTCTACTCAACACAAAGCGCCAAGCACGTGCCCTGTGGCTGGTTGTCGGTTTGACAGCATATAATTAGTGTGCCAAGTGGGGGTGGAGTCCCACAGATTCAGTCTTGGCCCCAGGGTAGAGAGAGAGAGGGTACAAGGACAGATGAGCCTGATGTGCAGGACGACAGAGATGTGGGAAGGCACACCAGAGGGGTCTGAAGAGGCAGCACGGGCTAGAAAACTCTGCACAAGGTTGGTGCCTGGGCTCAGATGATCATTGCTGGGAGAGCGGAAAGGAGGTAGGGAAAGAGAGAAGGGAAGGATGGGTGAGCAGGGAAATGGATAGAGATGGAGCAGTGATCCCCAACCTGGCTGCACTGTTGGAACTCTTGGACGGCTCCCAGCACAGGTTATGTTCCAGGCCAACTAACTGAGTCTGTGTGGGAGTGGAGGTGCGTTGTCATCCCAAAGATCCCCAGGTGGTCTCCATGGGCAGCAAGGAGTGGGAACCAGGGGGTTGGGAGTGGGAAGGAGAATTCTTAAGTAAACTCTACCCCAAGGTGAAGAGTCACCTGTTCTACTGACCAAGCCAGCCAGGTGCCCCTGGGAAGGAGAATTCAGAATGTGAAAATAGATCTTTAAAAACTTTTTAGTTTTATTGGCTAGGTTTTTCATTTCCTAGTGTCACTGAATTCTGGTGGGATGAGGAGGGTGGCATCCTGATTTTAGATGTGGTTGTGTTTTAGAAAAAGAAATTAATAAGGAGGTTTTTTTTCAATGATTTGGGAGACGTTTTGCAATTGTGTTGTGTCATACTGTTTTAGATGATAAACTTGGAGATCTTGCAGAGGCCAATCCATTCTCCTTTAAAGAGTTTCTGAAAACCAAGAACCTCAGCCTGTCAGGAGAGGATACAGCCAACAACAGGATTTATTCAAAGGTAGATCCAAGGCATCATCTGTGATGACCGTACACAGAGAAACGTCCAAAGGACATCTCTCTTCCGACGTGGGATACCCTGCAGGAGCTGGGGGGCAAAGGGAGCCTGCAGCTAACGCTGATGGGAAAGTCGGGTGGAGAAGCTGCTGGGATCCTTCCTGGTCCTCCTCTTTCCTGGGAGTTCCACTGCTGAGCCCCTCAGAAGACAGGCCTCCAGCGGCTTCTGGGTCTGAGCTGTGCCTCCGACTGTTTTCTTTAGGAAGCCACGAGACACTCACTGGGACTCAGCCGCAACTCCCCGACCTCCCAGACCGTGGGGTATGGCTTAGAATATCAGCAGCCATTTTTTGAAGACCCTACAGGGGCTGGCGATCTTCTGGACGAGGACGAAGACGAGGATGAGGACGACGGGTGGAATGGGGCCTACCTGCCATCCACTGTGGAGCAGACCCGCTCCTCTGGGGTCGCCGCCAGCACGTCACCCTGCAGCACATACGTCTCCTTTTTCTCTGCCCCGTCGGAGTTGGTGGCGCCCGAGACGCTGCCCCCGTGGACGCTGAGCGACTCTGACTCTCGCGCCTCTCCGGCAGGGAGCCCCGGCACAGACTTTGCGGCCCATGGAGAGTCTCTGGGAGACAGGCATCTCCGGACACTGCAGATAAGCTATGAAGCAGTAAGTGAGGGGGCTCTGCAGCGCACTCACAGGTGACCTGGAGCCTCCGGTGGCCTTGGTGGCCTGGGGTCTTGGCTCCAAGGACAAGATGGTCTGCGGTGCGGCTGTCTGCCAGAGCCCCTGTGCGGCGGTCTCCCGAATTGACAGATTCCGCGAGTGACGTGCCCCCGGAAGAGCAGTGTGCGGGATGGTGGGGTGCGGCCCATCTCAGGCAGGAGCCGTGGAGACCCTCCAAGGGCCCCCCAGTCAGGAAAGGGTCTGCTTCAGGCATCGGCTCAGGGATGTTTCGCTGTGTTCTGAGAAGAAATTTGTTTAGAAATGATCATCACTTAAGAGAGTTAGGAGTAAAATTGGTGTCCGTGACCATAGGCCTTTAAAGGGAGATTCTTCCACTCGTGGTTTTTCTCTATAAGCAAACAGTAGGTTAACTCCCTACAATGTTAGTTTATTGAGAAGTTCCAGAGCCAGTTTGCAGAGGCGCAGACTCCTTTTGAGTGAGACACAGAGTTTCTAATAAGGATCTTCTTCTTCTGCAGCTGAAAGATGAAAATTCTAAGCTGAGAAGGAAGCTGACTGAGGTTCAGAGCTTCTCTGAGACTCAAACAGAAATGTACGTAAGCTTTGAGTCAGCGCTGCGTTTCAAACGTCAATAACAAAGTGATGGCGGTGGAACCACGCTTGGCTTTCATCGTCTGTGGGTTGTCAGCATCCCACGTCGTTCTCGTGTGCTGAGTGAAAGTTGATTTCAAACACCCGGCCCACCCTGGCCAGGCGCTTGCTAAAAGCAGCAGAGCGCTGGATGGTGAGCCAGCTGAGGAGCACGCTCTGCGGCTGACACCTCCGATCGGCCTCACTGAGGCCCGGCGCCCTCGCGGTGTTCATCTGCCCCGCCCCACTTAACTGCCTCTCAGATGAATTCTGAGAATGAGATGCGTGAGTAATCGACAGCTTGGTCTTCTCTGTCCCCAGGGTGAGGACGTTGGAGCGGAAGCTGGAAGCCAAAATGATCAAGGAGGAAAGTGACTACCACGATCTGGAGTCAGTGGTCCAGCAGGTGGAGCAGAACCTGGAGCTGATGACGGTACGGGGGGCTGGGGGGCATTGTGACGAGCGGGTGTGCCCCCTCCTTTGCTGTCAGCCGCAGGGGCCCAGCACCAGGAGGGGTCCCTCACAATGGGCCGAGCTGCTGGGTCGTGAGAGCCGAAGGCCCCTGGGTGGGGGCAGAGCCCGCCTTCGTTCCATATCCGTGTCTCGCCGTGTTACACGGTGCTGATGCCCTTTTTTTTTTGGTGACAGAAACGGGCTGTGAAGGCAGAAAACCACGTCATGAAGCTGAAACAGGAGATCAGCTTGCTCCAGGTGACTGGACAGCATGGGCACAGGGTCCAGGAGCCTCCCAACAGTGGTGGCTCCCGCAGTCAGGCCACGCCAGCTCTCCCCCCGGCCCTGTTCTCTCTGCTGAGCAGGAGGGTGGTGGCCATGTCCTGTATTGTCTGGGACAGCACGGAGCCTGGCACGAATTTCCCATTTCTGTGAATGAGTGCTGAGGGCAGACTGAAGGACAGAGGAAGCCCGGCTCCCTCGAGAGCCCCCTCAGGAGATGCCCACCGTGGGGGCCAGCCCCCATCCCCTCACTGCCTGTGCCAAGGCCGCCGGCTTCATTTGGGTTCGTGCTGCATTTCAGATGCTCTCCCGTGCAGCCGTCAAAGCGCTTTACTGCTCTCGCCCACCTCCAGGCACAGGTCTCTAACTTCAAGCGTGAGAATGAAGTCTTGCGGTCTGGCCAGGGCGCCAGCCTGACGGTGGTGAAGCAGAACACCGACGTGGCCTTGCAGAACCTCCGCGTCGTCATGAACACTGCCCACTCCTCAATAAAGTGAGTGTGGGGGAGCTAAGGGTGCCTGGACATGGGACAGGGGTGAGGCAGAGATGGCCGGCAGGCCTGGGGGGGGGGCGGGTCTTCAGCTTGGTGTTTGAAACCATGACCATACCGTGTGCAGCGGACGGGGCTCCGGGAGCAGAAGTGCACTTGATGGTGCTGGTAACCCCGAGGCTACATGTCATGTGCCGGACCAGCAGGCTCTCGAACCGTCTTTGTGGTAATCACTGGTTTTACCAGGGCACTAACCTCATACAGATCAGAGTCCCAGCTCCTTCACCTGCCGAACACCTCAGTTCTGCACGGAGAGGAATAACAGTGTTTCCCTCCCATCATAAGAAGCAGATGAGTTTGGAGGAGACCCCCCCCCGGAAATGGCCGCTCTGTCGCTCCCTGTGAGCGCCCCGTCTGCTTGCCACGGGGCTGGGCCCCTCCGGGGAAGAGCGGCAGCTGCCAGAATCTGCTTTCCACCCCCGGGGGCTGCTTTCTGGCTTCTTTCGGGACCGTCGGACTGTCGCAGTAGCAGGCCCGTAACGTCCACGTTTCCGTTTTAGGCAGCTGGTTTCTGGAGCTGAAACGTTGAATCTTGTTGCTGAAATCCTTAAATCTATAGACAGAATTTCTGAAATTAAAGATGAGGAGGAGGAGTCTTGAGAACCCTGAGGTGCTTCCAGGTCACAGCTCCGCTCACACCCGGACGTCCCTGCTCACTGGATTTGGAAATGCCGTTGTGTCTTTAAATATGTCGTCCTCACCGTAGTAAAGATACTTATCATGACGTGCTAATTTCATGACCGTACAGTGTGAGCAGCCTGCTGCAGGGAGAAGCAACCCCCGCATGAGAGCCGCACCGGCTTCTCCGCAAGCCTTCTGGGGGAGCTCCTGCTTCTCCATCGACTAACGCTCTATCGGAAGACGTTTCTATAAAAGCCAGTGATTTTTTGAAGTTACTAAACCTGAAAACCACAGTTTTATAATGAGTGTTTTCCGTTGTCATTCTGGAACGTCAATTATAAAATAAGTCAATTGCTCGTCCTAATTTCGACAGGAGAGAAAGCAGGGGAGCCGTGGTGAGTGGTTGCCTCAGAAGGGCCCTAGTGCCTCTCCGACCTCACCTGGTGCCCCCGCTGGCTCGGAGTCCACTCCTGCGGGCCTGCAGGCAGTGCCTGCCCTGGGAGACCTGAGCGCGGATGCCCCACGCGGGGCCCCGGGTCACCCAGGTGGGCCACTGTGTGCAGCGATCTCAGTGCACCTGTGGGCCTTCGGGTTTGAAAAACTGCTTTGGCTGGAGGGTTTTGATACATGTTTCAAGTGGGGTTTTATACGATGAAGTTTAGAATTCAGGAAGTTAGAGTGTGCAGAGCCTCCCTGTGTTAGCACGAGGCTGTCCACGGTGCCTTTCCAACTGCTCCCCCACGTAGGGAAGGCAGAACATGCGCTATGTGCCTTCTTGCCTATTTTTCTGTAGATGTTATTTTTTTGAATAAACTTCCCTTTTTCCTCCTGTTCAAATTGACAGCTTTTCTATTTAATAAATTGTAAAACTTCTATGAACTGTCCCTTTTTTTCTGACTTCACCAGGTCTTTATGCTTGAGAATTATGGTACTGTCCTTTGGTTTTAGGGCATGCATCTAGTCGTAAGCAGTGATTTGTGCTGATAAATTCAGCATTAGTCCCGTGGCCTGTCCGTGGCCTGTGGGGTCAAGGGTAGACTCAGAGCAGTGCTGCCTGGGCCTCACCGAAGTGGCCCACACACTAGACGTCAGAGCTGCATGTTTTGGAGTTGGACAGAGTGGAATTTAGTACTGGAGCATTCTTCAGTCACATGGTTGAATTTTTTAAAAAGACACTTAAACTGGGAAACGTCACCTCATGCTCCAGCCTGTTGGTGAGAAGCGGGTTCAGAGCTCTGGCGGTCTAGTAGGAAAGTGCTAGGATGCAATTCTCTTCTGGATGCAGGAACGGGGCTTCCTGGGAGGATGCCTCCAGCCACAGCCCTGCATGCGGGCACAGCATTTTAAGGGGGTGGGGGATGTGCACCCAGAGCCCCCCTGGGGTGTTCCACCTACTGATGCTGCGCTTGAGCCAGCCCTGACCTCTGCAAGGGCAGGCAGGGGGGCTGTGGGTGCCGAAGGGTCTAGATGAAGTAAGCGGCCCGGTGCACACATAGGCTCTTCCTGCTGTTCCCCGTGTTTGGAGTGCTCACGGTAAGAGACTTAAACTGTGTGGACGTCCAGCTCTGCCTCTGGATTTCCAGGCCCCGTGCAACCCGTCCGTTTCTCCAATCTGGCTCTCGGGGGCGTCCCTTACCCCACGCCTCGGCCTGCAATCTCCGCCTGCTCTGTCCACCAGGGAAGGCGCTCTGCTGGTTTCCAGCGGACCCCGGCTGCTCTTCCGAGCCCCAGCCAGCATACCCCCCCCCATCCCAGAGACGCACCGCACTCTGGGGGGTGGCGCCTCTGCTCTGCCCCCGCCCCGCACACGCCCCCAGGAGGAGCAACTGCAGGCCGGCCCCGGACGGCCTAGAGGTACGCGCTGGGCGCGGGGACTGGGACCTGGGGCGGGCTCCGGTCCTGGGCGACGGCTGCCCCGGGCCAGGCCGCGGCAGCACTGAGCCCTTGGCCACTTTGCTCACTGGCTGCGCATCGACAGCCCCGGATATAGTTAGCACAGGCAGACACGAGCGAGCGAGTTTCGGCGATGCGGAGGTCCCGCCCGGCCGGCCACCCCCGCGCCGGCCAGCGCTCGGCAGTCCCGAGGGCGGCCGCGCGGGGGCAGCACTCGTCCGCTCGCCGGCCCCGTCCCGGCGTGCCCCGCGCTGCGGCCGCGGGGCGGGACTTCCGGTTGTGCGGCCGCCGGAAGCGTGGGGGGCGGTGGCGCTGGCTGAGGGTGAGGGCGGCAGCGCGGTCGCCGGGGACGGGGCCGGCCGTGGCGGGAGGAGCAGGGCGGGGGGCCGGGCCGTCGGCCGCTTCGGCTCCCTCCACCCGGAGTGTGCAGCTAGCGCGGCGGCGGCGGCTGCGGCTGCGGGTCTGCGGCGGGGTCCTCCTCTGGCTTGGCCTCCGGCCGCGGGTCCGTGCCGAGCTCCTGTGCGGCTCCTCCGCGAAGCCTCCTGGGCCCCCGGCTCTTCCCGGCTCTCCACCCCGCTTCGGCCTCCCAGGCTGTCGCCCTTCTAGACGCGGGGTCCCTGCCCTCGGGGGCGGCCTTCCCGGCGCCACGCCGTGCCAGCTGCGTCCCCGGAACCGGCCGTGCCTGCCGCTGGGCTCCTGGGCTCAGGTTTCCCAGGGCCTGGGGCTCGTTCTTGTCCTGGGGTGCCTTCGCGATGACACCCTGCCGTGTCTGCACCCGGTGCCCGGCCGGGCGGAGGAAGACGGAGACCAGGCCCTGGGGCCCCGTTGGGGCCCATCTCTCCGGCCCCCTAGGTCACAGGCTCGGAGCGGGCAGGCCACGTCCACGTGGCTTCAGCGCCTAGGGGAGCAACCTGGGTGTTTTCGGGGGTGTGGGAGGCGTCAGGTCAATGGTCCAGGGCTCCCCCGAGCGGGACCGCCGGCTTCGGTCGGGCGTCTGTCGTCCCCCACGGGCTGCACGTGTGAAGGACGGTCCGTGAAATCCTGTGATCTGTCCCAGCGGCAGGCAGAAGTCATGGACGTAGACGCTGAAAGAGAGAAGATAGCAAAGGAGATCGCGGAGCTTGAGAGGATTTTGGATCCCACTTCCTCGGGCATCGGAGTGGGGGTCTCGGAGTCTGGTCTCACGTTGGATTCTGACGCAGGTAAGCTCTCACAGGCCACGGTTGGACCCCGTCCATCTGCCCTCCAGACGAACAGGGTGCTCGGCCGCACTGATCTCTGCCTTTACTCCCCGAGACGGCCTGTTGGCGCTCCTCCTTAGCTGGCCGCGGACCTGCTGGCTGTGAGTGTGCGCGCTGTCTCGGGAGGCTGGCGGGCTGTCCTCAGGAGTCAGAAGGTTCCAGAGCTCAGCTTGTCCGCTGCCACCATGCTGGACAGCAGAGTGTCACCCCCACGTGCTGTCCTCGGTGCTCCCCTGGCCCTGAGGCCCCTCACCGCAGCTCTGATTGGAGGCCTGCCCACACAGTCAGAATCTATGAGAAACTGGGCCCTCAGGCCTCTCCCCGGCACCAGGTGCAGCTCTGAGGCTGTTTCTCAGGGTTTCGGACTACGCCAGGGCTGCCTTTCACCTGTAATCAGGGCCTCGGCCCCGCCCCCGCCCCCAACTAACTCCAGCACCCCCAGCACAGGGCTGGCTCCTTCGAGGCCTCCCCTCGTGGTCCTGGTGCGTCTTCCCTCTCTGGCTGACCCTGCCATCAGTTCAGGGCCTTTCCTGCCGAGTCAGTGAGTAGCGCTCAGCCACCGGCTGCTGGGGAAGGAAGGTCCAGTTTTGTCCTGAGGCCTTTCAGCCCCTCCCCCGCCTGTGGCAGTCAGGAAAGACCCTGTGCCGCACCTGCTGGTCATCTCTTTAGCAGATACGGAGTCCTGTTGCCGGTCACCCACACGGTGTGCTTGTGTTCCCACAGATTCACTGCCAGAGGAGGACTCAGAGGCTGCTGCTTCCCCAGGCTCGGTAACTACTGGCCGGGGCTGTCTGTGGTGCCCACCAAGGCAGACTCCACCCTGCCGGTGGGCCCAAGACCAAGGAGGGAGTGCTGTGAGCACATCTCGGTGTTTCTGTGTGTGTGTTACCGGAAGTGACATGTTTCAAAGTATTTGCCACCAGAATTAGAATCGTTCCTAGGATAACCTTTGTTCGAGGTTTGGCGTTTGTGTTTCCTGACTTTCCTAAGCTCTCTATAACACGTGTGTGTCTGGGCATGGCGTCACACGTGGAAGGTTTTGAGCGTGCTGCCTGGGTCTGGCCCCTTGTAGGCTGCTTGTCTGTGCCTCAGTTTCCAGCGTGCAGTGGGGTACTCACAGCACAAGTCAGTCCGTGCGTGTGATTGCCCAGGACGGTGCCTGGCACATAGTCCCTCAGTCAGGCCAGTTTTTATTGCTACTTTTTGTTTATTTTAGAATTTCATGTTAATTTGAAGAATTTTTACAGTTTGTTTTTTGTTTTTTCACGAAGACAGCAGGTACAGGGTTGATTCTGATTTTTAACGGCCGGGTAGTGCCTCTGGCTTAGATTTACTATAGTTCCTCACCTGACGGTCCTGCCCACTGTTCCTGGGTTTTAGTCCTGCTGGTGCTGCAGCGGCCGTCCTCACACGTGTTGGGGCTCACCGTCCCCTGCTAGTGACGAGGGCACACGAGCCCGTTCTGAGCCTTGAGTTCCATAGAAACATTTATTGTGGGAAGTGGACAGTATTTAGCTTTTCGTACTTTCCCACCCAAGATATATTTCCAGATGTTTGTTTTCTTTGTTTTAAGTTGTGGAACGTGCACATGCTGGATATAGTCCCACATCAGGGTGGTCTCCTGCTGGCCCAGGGACCGGAGCGTGAGCTCAGAGGCTCGTTGTGCCGCCCTGGGTCACGAGGGGGGCAGCGTTTGCATGCCTCCTTCCTCACCTGCAGTTTCCCGCCTGTAACCAGGAAGAGGAGAGGTGGGGTGAGGCCAGCAATGGTGAGGATGACCCCAAGGAAAAGACCCTTCCTGAAGACCCAGAGACCTGCCTGCAGTTGAACATGGTCTACCAGGAGGTCATCCAGGAGAGGCTGGTAGAGGTCAGCCTCCTACTGGCCCAGAACCAGGAGCAGCAGGTAGGACAGGGCCTGGCCCTCAGAACCCCCATGGCCAGACACTCCAGAACAGGGCTTTGAGTTATGTCTGTTCCCTGACTGCCTGGGTCCCATTCACAAAGGGAGTCGCTGCTGCCTGACCCCAGATGGGCCCCTTGTATCTGCCACAGGAGGAGATCATGTGTGACCTGGCAGGATCCAAAGCCTCCAAGGTGAAGGACGGCAAGAGCCTGCCTCCGAATCTGTACATAGGGCACTTCATGAAGCCCTACTTCAAGGACAGGGTGACCGGAGTGGTGAGTAGCAGGGGCCCAGCTCTCATTAGGGAGGGCAGAGAGGGGGGGTCAGGCTGCATGGGAAGGAGCTCTCGGTTCCATACCTGCTGTGGGTGTTGTGAATTCCCTTGGATTGTTCGGGGTGATATTCTCCAGCCTCCTTCAAATTCTTTTTGGTTGCCAGTGGTGAAAGGGTCTCCAGCCCTGGAATATGGCAAGCTGACCTCTGCTCCACAGACGAACCCTGGGGGCATTTCCATAAGAGGTGGCACCGTGGGTGGGGCAGCTTGGCAGAATCGTGGCAGCCTGGTAGCGAGGTCCTGTGGAGCCGCTGATCCCACCCCATGCTCCTCACGGCCCCCAGCCACTCACCAGGGAGTAGCTCTGGGCCCAAGTGTCTGGTGCCAGGCCTCCCACGTGGCCGAGCTGCTCGAGGAGGCTGAGGGAAAGGGCTCCAGAGTCTTAGTGAGGCCCCAGAGCGACATGCTTAGCCCGTGAGGTGCGCATACCTGGTTCTGTCCACGGTGTGACACTGCTTTGCCCGGCAGGGGCCTCCTGCCAATGAAGAGACGCGGGAGAAGGCTGCCCAGGGCATCAAGGCTTTCGAGGAGCTCCTGGTGACTAAGTGTAAGTGCCCTGGCTGGGGCCTCAGCACCACAGCCCTGCCTCTCCTCAGACGCCCTCCTGTGGCTCTGTGGGCTCCTTTGGGCCCTAACTATTGGGACTGGCCCCTCAAAGCCCTTGCCTGTCCCAGGCCATGTGGGGCTACCATCCCCACAGCTCGCTGGTCTCCCTTTTCATTCCTGAACACCCAGCCCCAGGGGCCCAGCTGTGAGCTTGGGCCAGGGCATCCTGCTCGCTGGACAGAGGGCCCTGGGCCCACAGCCGGCCCCCCTGCCAGCTCTGTGGTCCTGGCCTGGTCCTGTGCCCACAGCTTTCTCACATGAAAGTAGGGGAAGGCGCTGCTGATGTCATTGTTTCTTGTCAGGGAAAAACTGGGAAAAGGCCTTGCTCCGAAGATCAGTGGTGAGCGACCGCTTGCAGCGCCTGCTTCAGCCCAAGTTACTGAAGTAAGTCTGAGCACAGCCACGGACGTCAGCCTCCCCGGGCTGGATGCTTTGTCACAGGCACTCAGTGTGGCCGTGTCCCCCTGCTCCCAGCAGAAGAGGTGCTGATCCCTGGAACTTTTCCCCAAAGACGCAGCTGGGCTCAAGGTCGGGCATGCGAGAACTGGGCAGGCCGAGTGGCCGCATTCAGTCACGCAGCTCGGGCACTTTCTCTGTTCTGAACACGGACCGTTTGTGAGACTTTTTATGTTGTGCTGGGGTGACACCATGTGACCAAATCACAGCACCTGGGGTTGGGCCAGGGGTCCCAGGGGCTGCCCCTAGTCTCACGGCTTGATGTGTGGGTCAGGATTTTTCAGGGATGGCTTCCTCCTCCCTGGACTCCGGAAGGGGCAACTGCAGGCTTAAGTAGGCCCTGGCTTTGTCGCCAGGCTGCCCGCAGAACACCTCCCTGCGTGCCGGGTCCAAGGCAGGCAGCTGGGACGTCGAACCCGCGGTCTAAGTTATCGTCTGTGTCTTAGGCAACTGCAGTGACAGCAAGAGAGAGAGTGTCGCTGCTTCCTGTGGGTGGGAAGCCGGGCAGCCTCCTGCCTGCACAAGGCAGGCTTGGAGTCGGAGCCAGGCTCCGGTGTGTGCTCCCTGACGCACGGCTTCATCCTGTGGAGTGATGTGCATGCCTGGGTACTCAGGGAAACTGCGCTGGCCCCAAGACGCCCACTCCTACTCCCCCCCCACCCCCAACCCGGAGCACAGCCGTGACGTGGGTAACCCTGGTGTCTCTGCCTGCCCCGTAGGCTTGAGTACTTGCACCAGAAACGGAGTAGGGTGACGAGCGAGGCAGAGAGGCAGGTCCTGGAGAAGCAGAGCAGGGAGGCAGAGAGGGAAGTCCAGGACATTCGGTGAGCTGGGTGTTACAGGGAGGCTGTGGTCTGGGGAGAGGCATGGAAGGCCCGGCGTGACCCTGGCAGCCTGTCCCTGTCTCCAGGCAACTCCCAGAGGAGGCCTTGCTGGGGAACAGGCTGGACAGCCACGACTGGGAGAAGATTTCTAACGTTAACGTAAGTTGGGCAACACTGGGCTGATGGCGGCTCATGACCGTCCTGGCAGCCGAGGGCGTGGGCTAGGATCGGCAAGGTCAGATTCAGGCAGTCAGGCTGAGTCCCTGGTGGCCGCCAGACCTGCCGCGAAGCCTCTGGTCAGGCGAGTGTCAGGCCCACCCCGCTGGGGTGAGTAGCCTTTTCAGAGACGGATGAGTGTGAAGGTTCAGGCTTCGTGCTTGGAGCCGAACCCCCACTTCTGGGTGTGTGAGTCCTGGCAACCTGGACTGGGACCCCACTTCTCCCCGGGTGCCAAGCCGCCAGCCGTCCGCGAGCAATAGTCCCTGCAGCTTGGGTTTCTCTGTTGGTGCAGTTTGAGGGTGGCCGCAGTGCGGAGGAGATCCGGAAGTTCTGGCAGAACTGCGAGCACCCGAGCATCAACAAGCAGGAGTGGAGCGGGCAGGAGGTAGACCAGCTGAAGGCCCTTGCAGCCAAGCATGGCCATCTGCAGTGGCAGAAGATTGCCAAGGAGCTGGCGGTGAGGACCAGAGGGGCCTCGGATGCACGGCTGGGAGGCTGGGGGGCTTGGGGTCGCCACGGGCTGGGTGTCACAGCCCAGCACTGGGAGCTAGCAGATTGCTTCATCATGCGGCTCTTGAGGGTGTGGCCTGCAGGGAGAACAGCCTCTCCGCCCCTCCTGGGCCAGGTCTCTGGAGGCTTCTGGCTCCTTAGCCTCCATCTGTCTCTGAGTGCTCACCCATCTTCCGCCTCCCTCCCAGGGCCTGGCTTATCTGGATCGTTCCTTATTTCCATCAAGCTCAGGAGTTGGTCCTGGTGGGTTTTGAGGGGAATACTCTTCCCGGTTTCCTCTGGGCCCTTGTGGTGTTTTCCTCGTTTCTAAGGTGAGGACCAAGAGTTTCACTCAGCCTCTCTGCACTGTGAAGGTGTTGGAAGCTCGCCCCTCTGAGAACAGCTCACTGTGAACTAGGACTCTTTGCTGCTTTTTCAGACCGTAGTTTGTGTAGGGAGGTCCTTCTCGTCTGTACGTGGTTAAGTGTCGCAAGAATCCTCGTGTTGTGCTCTGGTTTGAATTTCACTGGCCCACGGCCTGAGAGGGTGAGGAGTAAAGTCCGCGTGTTTGAATGGGTCACTCCACAGACAGGCACACGATCGCAGCGAACTGACGAAACCGAAGCTGCGCAGAGACCGGCATGGATCCTGGGGTGGCACATGGTCTGTCTGTTCTGCCGAGCTCAGTCTGTGGAGCCGCTTGGCCGGAGCGCTGGGCCGGCCTCAGGCACGCTCCCCCCTTGTGTTTCTGCTGGTTGTGTTTCACGTACCGGGCTGCTGAGTAACCTGGTGCACGTACACTTAGCTTTATACGCTTGGTAAGTCGGGCTTTTAAAGTCATTTTTAGTCTCTGTTTTGTTCATTTTTGGGCTTTATTTAGGGTTTTGGTTTAGAGCAGCGCTGGTTCTCAGTAAAACCAAGAGGAAGGTGCGGAGACTCCCCTGTGTCCTTCGCCCCCCACCAGCATCATCCCTTCCCAGAACGGTGCTTCTGTTCAACCAAGGACAGGTCTGTGCTGACCCCCCGCCGCACCCAGAGCCATGTGCACGTCAGGGCTGTGCTGCTGGGGGCTGCCCTGTGTGCGCTTGGACAGCGCACGGGGACACGTGTCCGCGGGGCGGCCTCCTGCAGACTAGTGCTCGGCCGCCCCTGCTGTGCCTCTTCCAGGGCCGCCTGGAGCTCGGGGCCTGTCCCCACGGCTTCCCCCTCTCAGGAGCTGAGGTGCCTCCAGGCCTTTTCCCGGCCTGCCCACACATTCCTTTTTAGCACTAAAAACACCCCGTTGTCTGGATGGACCTCGCTTTGTCCCTCCACCTGCTGAGGGCATCTTGGTCGTTTCCAGGATTTGGCAGTTGTGAAGGTGTTAACATCTGTGCCGAGGCGTTCGTGTGGATGTGAGTTTTCAGGTCCTTTGGCTAAACACCAGGGAGCAGTTGTATGCTGAGAGGATGTTTGGGTCTGTTCTGCAGAGTGGCCACCCCGTGCTGTGCACCCCCAGCCACAAGCAGGGGTCCTGCTGCCCCGCATCCTCACCAGCCTGTGGCGGCGTCCGGGCTCCACACTTGGGCTGCTCTCACAGGCGTGTGTTCGTGTCGCGTTTGCTTCTGCATCTCCGTGATGACCAGCACGTGCTGGTTTAGCTCTCATCTGCGTGTCTTTTTTGGCCAAGCATCTGTGTAGGTTTTTGGTTTATTTTTAATCATTGTTTTCTTGCTGAGTTTTATTTATTTATTTATTTATCTTAAATGTTTGTCAGAGAGAGTGAACACAAGCAGGGAGAGTGGGAGAGGGAGAAGCAGGCTTCCCGCGGAGCAGGGAGCCCGATGGAGGGCTCGATCCCAGGACCCTGGGATCAGGACCTGAGCCAAAGGCAGACGCTTAACCAACTGAGCCCCCCAGGCGCCCCTTGCTGAGTTTTAAAGTCTTGTGTATTTGGAATAACAGTTTTTACCAGACACGTCTTACGAGCGTTTTCTCCTGTCTGCGGTCTGTCTTCTCATTTTTCTCACGTCTTCCACTGAGCGAAAGGTTTCAGTCTTAGCCGAGTCCAGCTGATCCGTTCTTTCAAGGACCAGCCTTTTGGTGTTGTGTCTTAAAAGGCATCACCAAACCCAAACCTCATGGGCATGTGGACTGCATGCGTCCAACTGTACGTGTTCTCTGTAACTCCAGGATTTTCTTCAGGAAAAAAGAGAGTTCAAATCACATTCGTTAGCTTTTGGGAAATAGTTTCCCCATAAGGGGGTAAGTGAGGGGACAGGCTTGGGCGACCGCGTCTGCCGTGGAGACTGGTGGTTTATGTGCTGAGCTGGAGCCCACATGAAGCCGAGATACAGTCACTGCAGAGCTCTCCCTGGGGTGGCGACCCCAAAGAGGCCCGTCGGGGCCCCAGGGTTAGGGCCACAGAGCAGCCCTTAGGTCGTCAGAGGCACGAGCTCTGCAGGGAGGCTCCTCCTCCAGGCCGCTGAGCTGGTGGTGCCCGTTGAGTCCAGTGTCGCTCTGGGGTCTTGTGAATGCAGCGTTACGGACTTTTCTGGACACGCTGTGTGTCTGTGAATGTGCAGACTGGTGCTCCATGGCCTTCTTGTCAGGTTCTCCACTGTCCCTTCAGGGTCTGCTAGGGGCGATGAGGCTGTTGGGTCACAGCACCCTGGCCGTCCCTCTGCGGGGGTTGCATACCCAGTAACACCCCCTTTGCTTTGGTTTGGGGCCTTGGAAGACCAACCGCAGCGCCTTCCAGTGCCTGCAGAAGTATCAGCAGCACAACAAGGCTCTGAAGCGCAAGGAGTGGACGCGGGAGGAGGACCGCCTGCTCACCCAGCTCGTCCAGGAGATGCGCGTCGGCAGCCACATCCCTTACCGGAGAAGTGAGTGTCCGTGTGGGCCCTGCTCCCTGTGCTCCCCGCTGAGGCTCGCGAGCCTCCAGACGCAAGGCCCCTCACGGGTGGAGGCAGCTCAGTCATGACAGGCATGAGGGGCTGGAGGGGGACGTCTGGGGTCACCCAGCCCCCGCACCCCATGGCCCAGTGACTAGTGACCAGAGCAGCTCCTTGCTGAGTGACCCAGGAAGCGCGGTGCCCATTAGGTCCCTTTGTCCCCAGTTGTCTACTACATGGAAGGGAGAGACTCCATGCAGCTCATCTATCGGTGGACCAAGAGCTTGGACCCCAGCCTGAAGAAGGGGTTCTGGGCCCCAGAGGAAGACGCGGTGAGTATACGGTCGTGGAAGCCAAGGAGAGCCGTTCTCTGGGATGTGAGCCTTGGCGCCCACTGTCCCTTCTGAAATGGACTGATGCGGGCTGGGGAGCTTACGGCTGCCTGCAGAGGCCTTACTCGTTCGCTGTCCTTTCCTGCAGAAGTTGCTTCGAGCAGTTGCCAAATACGGGGAGCAGGATTGGTTTAAAATCCGGGAAGAGGTGCCAGGTAGGAGCGATGCCCAGTGCCGAGATCGGTGAGTTGGACCCTGCTGGGTGAGGGAGGCCTTGCTGGGGTTGCTTCCAGATAGGCTGGAGGGTGGGCGAGCAGCCTGTGGCCCCAGGGGTTCTGCTGGCGGAGGCTGGGGTGGCCTGGGAGTCCTGCGTAGCCGGGGTGTCTGGTCAGGAAGCAGGGTGCCTGTTGGTTTTTGTGAACCAGACTTTTGTACGGGCTCAACCTGAGGGGGCCCAGGGGGCGTTTCCCTGACCCTGTTGCTGGAGCTCCTGTTCCAGACCCCTGACGGCAAGGTCTCTGGAAGGCCGCTTTGGCGACGTTCTTTTCTCAGTCTGGTTTTTTTTTAACGGCTCATAACAACATAATTTGTATGTTGTGCAGCTTACTCCCGTGAGTTGACACGTGTTCGGCTACAAGTCCCATATCCGAGGGTTGCGGTTCTGGGGGGGGTTACTGTCGTCGGTGAGCTGTGCAGCCGCACCCCCAGGCAACTTCAGAACGCTGTGACCACCCCCCAGAGAAACGCCGTTTCCCAACAACAACAAACAACTGAGGGAAGGGACGAGGGCTCGAATAGACCCTTCTCCAGAGAGCGCATGAGACTCGGCCTGGTGTCGTCAGTCGTTGTAGAAACACGGGGAGAGCGGCCGCGGGACGCCGCCTCGCGCATCGGGACGGTGGTTTTAAGGCCGCACGAAAGGGCAGGTGCAGCCGAGGGTGTGGAGCGTGCGTGGTGTGGGTGCCGCGGACGAGCTGCGGCGCTTCCTTGGGCAGTTAGCCGTGGAACCGCGGTGTTGCCGGCAAACTGCCGCCCGCCCGCCCGCGGGAACCGGGAGCCGGGCCTCACACGGGCACCTACGCACGCGGGGTCATAGCCACAGGGGTCACGGTGGCCGCGCGGCAGGAGCCGACCGTGTCAGTGGAGGAAGAGGTTAGCGACAGAAGCCGTTCTCCAGCTGGGTGGACGCTAGGGTACCGCTGGGCCTTGACGACGAGACCCCGGGGCGCCTGGTTGGCGTGGTCAGTGAGCGCCCAACTCCTGATCTTGGGGCCATGGGTTCGAGCCCCGCGTTGGGTGTAGAGAGGACTGAACAGATAAGCAGACCAAGTCCTCACACACCCCCCGTGGGTTCGCCTTGGCAACGGGAGCGTCTGTGGACGGGCACGCTCATTGCTCTTGGACGTGTGCCTGCGAGTGGGGTTTTCAGGGCATGTGATGCCGTGGTTTCCCGCGGCGGCAGCCCCACCCTGTGCCCCGGTGGGAGACACCCTCACCAGCCCCCGGGAGCCCCGGCTCCGGCAGGCGTGGGGTGTCAGGTGGCGTCTCAGTGGCTTCCGTTCGCGGCTCCCTGACGGCTCCTGGCATTGAGCGTCTGTGTGTGTTGACCGGCCCTTTGCGTGTCTTTTCTGGAGAAACATCTATTTTTGTCGTTCGCCAAGTTAAAAAAGCAAGTTGTCTTTGTGTCACGGGCTTGTGTGAGTTGATACGTGTTCGGCTACAAGTCCCATATCCGAGGCCTCATCTGCCCGTCTTTCTCGGTGGCATCCTGTGAGACGCATCAAGGTTTTAATTTTCACGAAGTTCAGTTATTCTGTGTTTTCTGTTCGTCCACTGAGCTTTTGGTGCCGGGTCTCAGGAGCCCTTGCCGGCATGGGGACAGCCGCGGGAACGGGGACAGCCTCAGGAGGGCGTTCTGGTGCCCGAAACACCCCCGTGTCCTTCCCGCTTTCAGGTACCTCAGACGACTGCATTTCAGCTTGAAAAAGGGACGATGGAACGCAAGTGAAGAGGGGAAGCTGCTTGAGTTGATCGAGAAGTACGGTGTTGGTGAGTCCTAGGCCTCTGCAGGCCCTGAGCCCCCAGGAGGCGCGGCTCGCGGAGACCCCAGCTGCCTCCCTGTCCCCAGCTTCTCCCCGGCTCAGTGGGCAGCAGCTTTTCCCCCTTGCGCACTGCGGAACGGTCGGGATGGAAAGTTCAGGAGCGCCGTCACTCCACTCCTGTCTTGGAGGTGGCTGCTGCCGGCCACATGCACCTGCCCAGCCCACTCTCGGGGCCTTTTTCTAGGGCAGGTTTTTTTAAAGTTGAGTTACTCGGTGTGAGTTCACGGAGTCCACCACTTCTCACTTAGCGTTCTGTTGTCCGTTGTGAATGTTCTTCTGTCTTCACGTGTCCTGTGTTCTCCCGTTGTTGTCGATACCCGCATCCTGTCTCCTTGAGGAAGAGCACAGAACTTCCTCAGCCGCCTGCCTCTTGACGGACGTTTCCGTTGTTTCTCATTTCTGCCCCCGAGCTGGAAGGAGCCAAGGGCTCGGTCGCTGCATCTGCTTATTATCTGCGGCATCTCCTTAGGAACAGACCCTAAACGTGGCGTTGCCAAGTTCAGGTGTATGCAGAATCCTGAGTGTGGCACAGAGTCACACTGCCCTGAAAACAAGGCCCCAGCGTCCTCCCCCCATGGGATCGGGAGAGTGAATAGTTTGCCGTGTTTGGTGTAGAAGCCGGGGTGTGGCAGAATCACAGGGTCCGTGTTTACATAAACGCAGATGGTTTTTTTCCTCATCTGTGTGTTCTCTAGAGTCTTGCTAAAGGGCTGATTATCCGTTGAGAATCTGAAGGCCCGCTCGTCACAGAGCTTCTCCGATGTGGGGAGCAGCGTGCAGCGGAGCGCGTGTTCTCACGGAACACGGTGCAGGTCTTCTACGGGAGACTGCGCGTCTGCGAGAAGAGCCTCTTGTTCAGGTTGTAAACGTGTCATCAAAGACCGTGGGAAGCAACTTCTGCGTTGTCTTGCTTTTGTAGGTCACTGGGCAAAAATAGCTTCTGAACTACCCCATCGGACGGGCTCCCAGTGTCTGAGCAAGTGGAAGATCATGGTCAGGGTGAGGCTTTACCATAAGTCAGTCAAAGGCCCTGTACCCGTGGGACCAGCATCACCGCCGGGCGGGGAGGGGAGGAGGGACGTCTGGCATCTCTTCTTCCCGGAAGCCAAGGGCAGAGAGCCCCGGCCTCTCCAACAGCTGCTGTCACCTCAGAGCATTCGGGGGAGCGGGGGGCCGTGCTCCCCGCGCGCCGTGTCCAAGCCTGCTTGGGGTCTCTCCCCAAAGGGCTGGCCTGCCTGCCTGTTGTCCCTGGTCCATGAGCCCTGGGCGGCCGAGGCCTCCAAGTAGCCCTTCCCCACAGAAGAAGCAGAGTCGGGGGAGGAGGCGGCGGCGGCCCCTTGGCAGCGTGCGGTGGAGCTCCAGCAGCACGGACGGCAGCAGCGCGGACGGCAGCAGCGGGGACGGCAGCAGCGGGGACAGCGAGGACTCGGAGCCAGAGGAAGCCCCAGAGGCCGGGGCAGGTGGCCAGGCGCTGCCGTCCGCACAGCACACCGTGCCGGACATGGACCTGTGGGTGCCTGCCAGGCAGAGCGCCAGTGAGCTGTGCGGAGGGGGAGCCCGGGGCTGGCCAGGACGCCGTGCTGCCCCCCCCAGCCCTCCCGGGGCCTCCAGCGAGCCTCAGGCCGGCAGAGCTGCTCGCCCCACAGCTTCGGGTCCCGCAGAGGAGGCGGGCCAGGCACACACTCCCTCCGGGACCCACGGCACCAGTGTGAGAGGCATCGGGTACCCAGGCTCGGCGGACACGCACCTCTCGAGCTCAGAGGAGCC
Organism: Neomonachus schauinslandi; assembly: GCF_002201575.2. Lineage (NCBI taxonomy): Eukaryota > Metazoa > Chordata > Mammalia > Carnivora > Phocidae > Neomonachus > Neomonachus schauinslandi. The sequence continues at coordinate 92,318,747 of NC_058415.1, read as the reverse complement.
GGCAGACGAGGTAGGTCCCAGACCCCAGTGCACCCCACGTGGCTGCTCGGGGGTCACCCAGCTGGTGCTGAGGCACAGCGGGCCGGCCTGCGCTCGCGTCAGCTGCGTTCCTGGCTGCGGCGGGGCAGACACCCGTCCTGGCTCCAGAGAACGTTGGCTTCTGGTCCTCAGCAGACTCGTGTTCAGAGCAGCAGCCTCTGCTTCCCCAGGTTTGCTTTACGGGCTGTGCAGGAGAGCTGCCGGGGCCCTGCCGGGTGGGCCCGCAGACTTGGGAGTCATTTCTGACCTGTTTGTCCCCGAGCAGGGGTGGGGCGGGGGCAGCAAGCAGGAGGGTGTCCCCTTGGTTTGCGGAAGTCCAGACACCTCTCCCGTGCAGGGTCCCACTGTCCCCTGGCCCTGTGTATGCCTGTCCCAGTCAGCGTCCGAGGTGTCCGGGCCCTGGCCGCCTCCCTGGCTCTGGCCATGTGCGGAGTTGCGGTGAGCAGGCTGGCCTGTCCTGGGAGAGGTTGGAGACTCTGGGGCACCTGAGGGGACAGCGGGCTGTCCAGGCAGCCGGGAAGACTGCACGTGGTGCCATCGGCTTGGGGGCTGGCCGGGGGAGCAGGGGCCCTCTGCTGGTGCTGGCTGCAGCCAAGCCGGGCAGGCGCGTGGGTGGCCAGGCCTCAGGGACCCGCCTGAGGCCACCATGCTTCAGAGAGCTTCCACCCCCCCGCGTTGGGATCGGGGCGCAGGGGCGTGTGTGCTATCTCTGAAGGCCCTGCGCCAGGGCCCCCCACGCGCCCAGCCTCATGCTGTCTTTTCGTTAGAGTGGGAGTCATCTGCTGAAGGTGCCACTGGAGAGCGTGCTGCAGGTGCTCAGGACCAACACAGCCCGCCGGTGCCAGGCTCTGGTAGGAGCCCCCCGCCGCCCCCCGCCGCCACTGCCCTGTCGGCCCGGGGCCCCTCCCCAGTCCAGGGAAGGAGTGGAGGATGGGAGGGGGCCATGCGCAGTCCCGGAGCTCAGCCTGGCTGGGAAGCCCAGGTGTCTTTCTTCCTTACACAGAAGAAGAAACTGAGGCAGCCGTGCCCGCTCAGCCCGTCCCTGGGGGCCAGCCCCAGTGACAGCAGCGTGGCCGGGCCCCGTGTACGGCGGCTGTGGCACAGGACGGTCGGGAACAGGCGGCGGTGGCGGGGACACGCCCTGCAGAGGAGGCTTGTTGAGCGCCAGCTTCTGGTGGCCATGAGCCCGTGGGTGGGCGACGTTGTCCTGCCCTGCACCCGCCGGAGGCCTGCCGCCGTGCACACCCGAGGTACTGCCCCAGGGAGGGCTCCTTTGAGAGCCTCCTGTGGGGCCAGGGGGGGAGACGCAGGGCAGATGCGGGGTGATCCTGCTGGGGAGAGGGTGCACGGGGAGGGACCCGTGTGCCGATCTCGTCTTTCTAGAAAGCATGCCCTTGGAGGGCTGTTTGGGTTTTGTCTCTTTCTTGCTTAGCACACGAGGGACAGTGTGGGAATGACCAGCCACTTGGGCCTTAGCAAGGGTCTTCTCGGGGCTCGGGTGGGCGGTGCCTGCGTGCAGGTTTCTGGAGAGCTGGTTGTGTTCTCGGGCTGGGGGGGGGCTCCAAAGGCCAGTCAGGGCCGGCCTGCCCTCTGGGCTCCTGCCCTTCCTTCTGGCTGAGCCTGGTGGCAGATGGATGTGGGGTTCTTTGGGGCCTCAGGGAGAGGGGCCTTGGTAACCGCACATGTGTGCGCTTGTCCCCTCAGCCGATGGCATCGGGAAGCAGCTGCGAGACGCCCAGCTGGCCAGCACTCCCGCGTTCACCATCTTTATCCAGGTGAGAAGGCCCGTAGGCAGAGCTTTCCTGTTTTATGCTTGGTTTTCTTTGGGTGAAGATGGATTCATTTCTTAAAGTCTAACTTTTTGAAGTTTTAGATCCTTGGAAGGGGTCTTTCAGTGGCTTGCGACGCTTAGCAGGCCAGTCGCTGTGGAAGGGACAGCCCCGTCCCTGCCACCATCAGTTAAACCCCATCCTGAGAAGGGACGGGGGTGCTGGGAGCCCCAGTGTGTAAATGGAAGCTCAGAGAAAGGAGACCCCGGCCCAGAGGGGGCTCTACTCTGATGCCCCTGGGCCCTGAGGCCAGGCGGGGGCTGAGCAAAGGGGTCATGGCCTTGAGGGGCTGTGCCGGACTCCGGACCCACCCCGAGCAGTGGTCAGAGCTGGCTCAAGTTCATCGCAGACGCCCTTGTCATCTTGGCCCTGGGCGGGGAAGGGGGACAGGCTCTTGTCATACGTGTGCCGTGCACGTGTCACACGCGTCCCTCAGCTGTTCCAGATTGACACTGCTGGGTGCATGGAGGTCGTTCGAGAGAGGAAGGCCCAGACCCCTGCCCTGCTCCAGGCTGGCACTCGGGACCCAGTGCCCAGGCTCCTACAGGTGAGAAGTAGGGGTGAGCACCCGGTTTCTGCCACCCTCCCTCCTCTTCCCGACACGGCAGGGCCAGTGCTAGGGTGGGTAGCAGCTGTCCGGCCAGAGAGTAAGAGACAGGAGGCGTTCCCGGGTCCCCTGGAGGGGAGGCTGGTCCAGCCCGAGAGCAGCCCTCCTGGCTCTTGGGCCTCTCACGGCAACCCTTCTAGGAGGTGTTTGCCCATCTGTGTGGAGCCCTGAGGGCTTCACAACAGGTCGGGGTGGGAGGGGGCGGAGCTGGTACCGTGCTGCCCCTGCGTGGAGGTCTCCAAGCTCTTGGGCATCTACTGCTCTGGGCATTGGCCCTGCTGGGGTGGGATGCCAGGTGTGGGGTCCGTCAGCGAGAGGTCATGTTCCTGGGTCAAGTAACAACTGAAGGGAATGACAGAACGACCAAGTTGGCCCTGTGGTGCCATCCAGGCCCCAGAGACCCCGAGTCCTTCTGCCTGGGGAGCCAAGCTCCTGCCTCTCTCTCAAACCCCACACAGGTCTGACTTTACTGTGATGAGCTCACCCAGTGGTGCCTGTAGGAGGATGTGGGGAGGGAGGGAGGCCGGCCCTGGTGCTTGGGCCTTGCTCCCACTGCAGGTGAGAGCAGAAGGAAGGCTTTGCTGCAGGTGGAGAAGAGCGGGTCTGGGCCCTGGGACTTCCCTGAGACGCACACTCTTGTTTTTCAGGTGTCTTCGTCGCAGAATCCTACAGGTATTGTCTCTTCTCTTGTCTTGACCATCTAATCTAATGGGAAGGGGGTATTGGATCTCGGGTTCTGACGGGCACAGCTGTGGCCCCGGTGATAGGTCTTGTCCGAATCCCACAGCAGTGGCAGAAGCGTGGCAGGCGGGAGTGGGCAGAGGCAGCTCCTCGAGCTCCTACCTACTCCGCACATAAGCCAGCCCGGGGCATCCAGGAGGGGCCTCTGCTGCTGGCTGCCACCAGCCTCCCCACACCAGCAGCATCGTGCAAGGCTCTGGGGGCTGGGAGACCACGCGAGGAGGGCGGTGGTGCCCAGTGGTCGTTGTTTTGAAGATACCGAAGGCGCGGGGCTGGTGGCCGGTACCCGGCGGGCCCTGCTGCCCTGGCTGCAGCAGGAGCTCGAGGAGGTCTGGGAACGTGCAGATCAGATGCCAAAGCTCCTGCTCTGTACTCCCAGCAGCCACCCACCCTCCAGGACGGCCCTCCGATGGGACATGGGGGAGGCACGTCTGCAGTCCGCACGCGTGGAGCTCATCTGCATCTGTGTTGTGTCTTCTCTGCAGGCCGCAGCTCCGGGAATCCGCCAGCGCGAGAAGCTGCAAAGCAGAGCACCGGCCACAAAGGGAGCAGGGGTTTACAGCCCTACCATGCGGAGTCCAGGCCACCAGCGCCCCCGCCAGCTCCGTGTGGCCCCCGGCCCAAGCCCAAGACCGTCTCTGAGCTGCTCCGGGAGAAGCGGCTTCGGGAGGCCCGGGCCAGGAAGGCCGCCGCCCCAGGCACCGTGGCTCTCCCACCACAGCTGCTGCTGTCCTCGCCACTGATCCTCCAGCCCCGTCTACCGCAGGCCCCCCCCACCCCCGAGGCCCCGGGCCCGGCTGCCACAGACACGGCGCTCTCTGGGCCTGGGATCCCTGCAGCAGTGGGGCTGAGTACTTCAGGCAAGAACGAGAGACCCTCCACCCTGCCAGTCTTGGACCACACCCTGGCCTCCACAGAGGCTGCCCCTGCTGCCTCCAGAGCTCCAGTTCCCAGCCAGGTCCTTGTGAGTGGCCATCAGGGTGGCCTGGGACAGTCTCAGGCCCCAGCCGCGTCCCGGAAGCAGGGCCTGCCTGAGGCACCACTCTTTCTCCCGGCAGCCCCCAGCCCCATTCAGCTGCCTCTCCAGCCCCTCAGCCTGCCACCAGCTCTGGGCACCCTCAAGGGTGGGCCTCACGTGGCGGCCAGCACGCCTCTGCCTGTCACCTGGGTGCTCACAGCCCAGGGGCTGCTCCCTGTGCCAGCCGTGGTGGGCCTTCCTGGGGCGGCAGGGACCTCTGGTCCCAAGGGACTGTCTGTGACTCTGCCGTCCTCCCTGCCTGGGATGCAGGTAGGCCAGGGCCCCAGGCCCCCTGGGCTGAACCACCCCTGGCAGCCCCCGGTCAGCGTGGACACAGACTCAGATTCTCTCTCCAGGACAGACCTCTCGACCCTTCCGATGCTTTGCCAATCCCAAAGTTCTGTGGAAGTGGGCAGTGACGTGGCCCGTGCCCCTGGGGGACCTTTCCCCGGGGAGGCCCAAGTGGCCAGGGAAATAGCTGTGCCCAGGATACCCTCCCAGGCCACGCTTCTGGCTGACCATCCTGAGGCAAAACCCGCGTGGTCCAGCCAACCCCCTCTGCAAGCTGGCACTAGCCCTGGGAGTGGCCCAGGAGGGACACTGGGGTACCCGGGGCCAGGGGGACTCACGGGACCTCTGTGCCTAGAGAGGCCACCCCCACCCCGGCCTGGGCCTGAGAGGGGTGCCCTGGACCTGGACCTCCTGTCCCAGGAGAGTGAGGCAGCCGTGCGGGATTGGCTGAGGGGACAGCAGGGGGTGTGCGTGCCCCCGCTAGGGAGCAGGCTGCCCTACCAGCCCCCAGCCTTGTGCAGCCTGCGGGCCCTGTCTGGACTCTTGCTACGCAAGAAGGCCTTGGAGCGGAGAGCCACCTGCCTCGTGCCCAGTGGGGCAGCCGGAGGTCTGCAGGCCTCGCTGGGGCAGGTGCAGAGGCAGCTCCAGGGCAGCCCGGCCTACCTGCTGCTGAAGGCGCGGTTCCTGGCAGCCTTCACCCTCCCCGCACTCCTGGCCACCCTGTCTCCCCACGGCGTCCCCACCACCCTGTCGGTGGCCACAAGGGCCGAGCCGGAGAGTGAGGATGATCTGGGGGAGTTGGAGCTCACTGATGGCTGCTCCCCAAGTGGTCCTCGGGCGGGGCCGGCAGCCACCATCCCCATTCAGGTAGGCGGCCGTGGGCACAGAGGCCCCCCCCCCCGCTGCCCCGTGGCCGTCTGCAGCGCCCCCACCCGGTTGTGCCCAGGATGCCCTCCCAGGCCCCCACCCGCTGCAGCAGAGCTGGCCCACTGGTTGCTGGGGAGGAGAAAGCTGGCTCCAGGCCTGTTCAGTCTGTGTGGATGTGGCCCTCCCTTGAGGCCAGTGTGGAAAACAGGAAGGAACCTCTACACTCACGAAGCCCCTTGGCCCCTCTTGGGGCTGCCGCCCCCACTACAAAGCCTTGCCTGAGGGAGCGGGTGACCTCGGGCCCTGTGCTCCCCGCGCACATACGGGCTTCTGCATTGGGGTGCTAACTCCACAGAGGTGGGCCTGCGCTTGTTCTTGCGCCTCTGGGGACACCGAGGTGTCCTTCTAGCTGTCACCTCTGGCACCGTGTACCCCAAAAGAGCTTTCTGAGCCACAGAGGCAAACCTCTTTCCTTATTCCCTAGTCAGAAGCCTGATATAGACATGCAGGAAGGTGTCCCTATGTCCTCTGTGGCTGCGTGTGCCCACGGGGCTCCCAGCACATGTCCTGTGACCCTGTTCCTGGGGCCAGCAGGAGAGCCGGGCCACCTCATTGTGTGTCACGTCAGGGAGGTTGGGTCTCCTGCAGGGGGTGGCCCTTCCCCAGCTGGGGCTTTGCGGAGGCAGCGTCTGTGGCTGGTGAGGGGGGAGGGCCTCCTGTCCCCTGGCCTGCGTGCAGGCTCTCCACTGTCATCCACCTGCGTTCCTCGGCACTGCCCTGCCAGCCTGGCTGGAAGAACCGGGACACGGGAGGCTGGCTCTCTGGCGTCCCCAAGGGGATTGGGGGGCTGGTGGGAAGCCAGAGCCCGCATGTGGCCGTGTCTCTTGCGGGAGCCTCAGTTTGTTTGCAAGCCACAGTGTCTCTGCGGGGACAGGTCTGAGGAGCTGCACGTCCCTGGCACTGCAGCTTCCTCCCTGGTGTGACTCCTCACGGCCCCCACTTTCCCTGCCTGTTCTGCTAGGGAGTCACTCTTGTCCTCTGCCTGGGTTTTTTTTTTCCAGGGAGCCCCAGACCCCGGGCAGGGTTCTGACTCTTACTGCCTGGATGGTCCTGACAACCTTGATGTGCTGAAAACCAGGCACGCCTGGCACGCCCGGAAGAGGAGGCGGCTGGTGTGAGCGCAGGGTAAGCGCGGGCCTTCCCCGTGGCTCCGCTCTGGGCACGTGGGAGCCACAGCTGTCCAGATGCAGGGCAGGCTGGCCCTTAGCAGCTCGCATCAAGTGTGATGGTGTTAGGTGGGGTGTGGGTATGTACAGGCCTCTGGGGGCAGGCCCGGGGTTGTGGAGGCCCCCGGGGAAGGGCCATCTAGTCCCCCTCATCCGCTGGGTTCCACACCCCAGGCTCTGGTGCTTCCTTCTTGCTAGCACACATGTGCTTCAGGGCCTTTGCACTGCTGGGCCCTCTGCCTAGCTTTCTCCTCCTCTGTCTGTAAGGCTCATTCCCTTTGTCCGATCACATCTCTGCTCAGTGATCACCTCCTCAGAGATGCAGTCTATGACTGTTCTCCTGAGGCAGTGCCATTGTCCCAGCGTCCATTTTTCTTGATGGCACTCTGCTCTCTACACCTGATGCGGTCTATATGTATATTTGTCATTTCTGCCATGAACGTGTGCCCTTACGGGGAGTAACGTAGTTTTTGCTGCTGGGGCCCCAGTGTGCGGACAACAGGCACAAGTAGATCCTCAGCACGGATTAGTTGAGTTCATGGGGTGGAGAACCCACGGGGGGGAAGGACTCTGTCCAGGTCCACAGGTCCCCAGAGACAGGAGCCAGTTCCCCTGAGCATGGTGGGCGCCGTGCCCTGAGAGGTCCTGGCTCCTGGAATAGGGCACATGGGTCCACAGAGGGGATGCGAACGGCGGGGGGGTCCCTTGGAAGCCCACCCAGGCCCCAGGGTCTGCTCTCAGCATGGCCCCTGTGTGGACTGCAGGTGGGCAGCCAACCTGCTTCTGCTGTGCCCTCAAAGGGGGCATGGTGCCAGCTTTGGTTCCTGCCCTGCAGCACCGTCCATGGGGTCTGGCTGGGAGTCTGGGTGTCCCCACCATCAGAGCATCTTTGCATTCCAGGAGGCAGGAGCCGTGCTGGACCCTGGTGAGCCCACCTGCCCGGAGAGCCCCTCACCGACCCTTCCGGAGAAAGGCAAAGCAGCTGGAGATTGGGGAGGCTCCGCTAGCAGGGACCGTGAGGCCAGAGGGGCTTGGCTGGTCCTCAGGCACAAATTGGGATGTTTGAAGGAATAAAGGAATGGCTTATTTTTTTTTGTTAAAAAGCAAGCCGCCAGGCTCTTGTGATGTTGCCCCGAGAGACCGGGCAGTGTGCAGAGGGTTGGGGCCTCCTCTGGCCGCGTCGGGAGCCGGCGGGCTGGGCCCTGAGATCCGAGGAGCCCCCTGGACCCCAGGCCTCAGTGTTGGATGTGGGGTGCCCTTTCCACGAGACGTGCTTGTGGCTCAGACCGAGGGGCCTGCCACGAGCTCCCAGGTGGCCGCTGGTCTTGGTGCGGCCACGGGGACTGGGGCGGACCCGCCTCGCTGCCTTCTGCCCACACGGCCGACCCAGGTGGGCACCTGGAACCAGCGGCAGTCAAGCTACCGATAAGTGGTGCAGTGGCCCCAGGCAGGCCGCCTTCCTCCCGAGCAGCTGCTGCTTGGCAGGCGGCCAGGCCCCAGCACCCTCCACAGCCCTGCCTGAGGGACGCTCAGCCTTGGCTTTGGTGGGCAGCCTTTTGAGGCACTTGGTTCTAGAGGCTTTGCTGTGTGTTCTGCACGTGTGACCCTCCCCCGGGTGCTGCACCCGCTGGGACCGACCCACCACCACACAGCCCCGTGAAAGTGCTTTCACTTTTCAGTTTGTGCCCAGTGCTTTCTTGGCTCGTTTCTACTTTTCCTGGGGGCTTCTTTGGACCTGTGGCTATTTAGAGGTTTCTGTTTAATTTTCAAATGTCTAAGGATTTTCCAGTTAGCTTTTTGTTACTGATTTCTAGTTTCTGATATGAAGAACATGATGTTTCTGTCGTTGAATCTTTACAAACCTCACCGTGAGGTAGACACCTTTTATTAGCTTCGTTTTGCAAAACGGGGGGACACCGGTGGTCACAGCTCCAGGCCCAGGACTGGCTGCTTCTGGAGGCGTGATGTCGGCCTCTGTCCTCCCAGAGACGTGCGGGGGGCGGGTGGGGCAGGCCGCCCGCCGCCCTGTGATTCAAGATGCGCTGGAGGCAGAGCCCAGGGACTGAGGATGGAGAGCCCACAGGCAGGGGGCCGATCAGGCGAGCCGCAGCTGCCTCGGGAAGGTGGAGCCGGGAGCCCTGCTCAGGACCCGCGCTGCCTGTCCAGCCTCTCCCTAAGCTGTGGCCTCAGCCTGGCAGCCGGCATCTCCGGCCAACCGGCACAGCTGCCCCGGCAAGGCATTGGCCTGGGGGTTGGTTTGTGGGGGCCACGGGGAGTGGCCTTGGGGTCCTGGGAGCCGGCTGTCACAGTCCCGTGTGTCCCGGGTGGAGAGAGTTTGCTGAGGGGAGACACTTCCAGGAAGGGACGGGGGTGTGCTGGGCTAGCTGTGGTGCGGGCTGGTGGCCATGTGGGGCAAGCGTGGCCGGGCCCCTGGCCTCTTGTGGGCCGCAGCGGCCTCTCCAGCCACGTGCCCTCTGGATGCTACACTGCAGCCCTCATGTGATCAAGGCCCCTGCTGGCCGGCTGCGTGTGTGGGCCCCTGGCGGAGAGCCCGGAGTTGGGCCCCAAGCCCTGGGATCCCCACCTGCACCTTGCAGGCTGCCTGCACTGCTGGTCTCCAGCCGGCCCCTGCTGGAGAAGTCTCCGGAAGCCTGCGTCCAGGCCAGAGCAGACTGGACGGTGCACTGGCCTCCTCCGGCTGCGGGGAGGGTCTTTGCGCACACTTCCACTTAGTGGGCACCAGGGCTGGGCCTCCAGGCCTCTGAGCGAAACTTCCACTTTCCTCCGCCCCGCCTCCCGGGCCCTGCCAGGCAGACGAATCAGAAGGCAGGCCCAGGGACCGGCTCCCTTGGGCAGGACCTGCCGGGCTCCGTGGAGCTAACCAGCACCATCAGGAAGTGCACAGCTTTCTTCCTGGGCTCTGCCGGCCGGCCGGCCTGCAACACCTCCTCCTGTTCGTCGGATCGGGCTGGCCCAGGGTGGCCAGCGCCCCACCGTGCAGGTGCCCCTCCAGGACCCTGAGGTAGGTGGGACTGCTGCCCCTTCTGAAGGTGCCAGGAAGATGCCTCTCTGCTCAGGGCTCCTGGGGCAGGGAGCCGGGTGCTGGGGCACCTGCCCCAGAAGGGCAGCAAGTGGCCTCAACTCTTCTGCCCTGTCCGCCTTCACAGCCACGTGGTACCTGCTGGTCCGTCTCAGGGGACTTAGCAGCAGGGTGTCCGGTGTGGGACTTGTGGATTTGAGGCGGGAGAGGCGGGGAGCGGGCTGAACATTCCAAGGGCCACCCACCGAGTGCTGGTGTGTGTCTCTGGCTGGATGGGATGACCGAGGGCCACGGGAAGTCGGAGAAACTCCTGCAAAGACCCCGCCTGCTGCCACCTGGATCTCTGGGAGCGTGGTCTAGCCCCTCTGCGCTGGAAACCACGTTCCCACGCCGGCTGAGGGCGCTCTGGGGCGGCGGCGGGTCAGTGTCTCCGTCCCCGCCACCCGGAGGAGGCTTCTGGTTTGGCCCAGGCCTCAGAGAGTGGTTCCCGCCCCGCTGGTGGAAGGGAGCAGCAGTGGGTGGTCCCAACACGGATGGCCCCCTCGTTGGGGAGCCCGAGCGCCTGGGAACAGGCTTCATCTGGGAAGGGAGAGGAGCCCCGCGGTGGCTGGCGCCAGGACCTGAGAGCCTGCAGAGGGCGCCCGAGCGGCTCTGGGGCTGGCCATGGGCCATGCAGCGGGCCTCCGGGTGCAGCGGGCCTGGCTCCCCCGTGGGCGGTCCGCAGTCGCCCTTCCCGAGCGAGCCGCCTGGACCACTGTTGCACCACCAGCCAGCCGCCGGAAGGAGGAGGCGGTGGGGCGAAGCTCTGGGCGGCCGCCAGGTCCAGGAAGGAGGAAGTCCCCCACAGCCCTGCCGGGCACGCACGGGCGGGCGGGTCACTGTCCCAGGGTGGCCGCCCCAGCCTGGGTGCCTGCCCCCCCCACGTGCCCGGGGGGCGCTGCCAGCGGGAGGAGGCGGTGGCCCGCCAGCCCCACGCTTCGGGGATGGGGAGTGCGGAGTCCAGAGCAGGGCCACGGTGTGGCGCGAGCAGTGTTCTCAGACGCCACCATCCCTGGAGCCCTCCACGTCTTCCCCCACTCTCATCAGGGCGACCCAGGGACGGGGGAAGCCCATGCACCCGGGGGGGCGGGGGCGGGCAGCAGGGCCCAGGGAGGGCCGCCCTGGCTGAGCTGGTGCCCCAGGTCACAGCACCAGCACCGAGGGGGGCCCGGCCTGTGGCCGCCCCTCCCAGCAGTTCTCCTGCCGACCACAGCCGTGGCCACCGCCATGTCAGACTACGAGAACGAGGACCAGTGCTGGAACGCTCTGGAGAGCTTCCGCGTGAAGCTCATCTCCGTCATCGATCCCTCACGCATCACACCCTACCTGAGGCAATGCAAGGTGCTGAACCCCGACGATGAGGAGCAGGTGCTCAGTGACCCCAACCTGGTCATCCGCAAGCGGAAAGTGGGTCAGTGCCGCCTCATCCAGGAGCTTCGGGCACGGGAGTGGGCACTCCCCAGCGCCCCATACCTTGTCCCTCCTGCTGGGAGCAGTGGTGCTTCCGCGCGCAGCAGAGGCCCCGGGGAGAGCCCAGGGCGGTGGGCAGGATGGCCACGGCCCCAGCCAGGTCCTGTGGGTTTCAGGCGTGCTCCTGGACATCCTGCAGCGGACCGGCCACAAGGGCTATGTGGCCTTCCTCGAGAGCCTGGAGCTCTATTACCCACAGCTCTACAAGAAGGTCACGGGCAAGGAGCCCACCCGTGTCTTCTCCATGATCATCGGTGAGGCCTGGGGCCCCGCAGGCAGGCCGCTGATGGCTGGCCTCCTGATGGATAAACTGGGGACAAAAGGAGGTGGAAGGGGCACACTGGATTGCAGCAGCTCCGTCTTGCTCCTTCTCTCTCTGCTGGAGGAAGGCGGACCCATACTGGGGTGGGGGACAGAGGGCCCCATGGTTCCCGGGTCAGAACCCCCCTGACGCCACCAAAGCCTCGGCTCCTGGAAGGACGGGCGTCTGCTGGCCCCAGCAACAGGCGAAGCCACGCTTCCCTGGCCTGGACGCATGTCCTCTTGCCTCACAATCAAGATCATGACAAAATGAGCCGAAGGGGGAGGGTGCCTGGCCTCACGGCTGCCGTCCTGGGGCTGGGCCGGGGACAGGGCCGCAAGGTGAGTCAGGAGCTCTGCCTGCCTCCTTGAAGGGGAGCACCAGCACCTTTGGGTGGCCCCTCGGCCGGGCCCCGAGCCTCCTGCAGTGGGGTGGCCGGCCCTCAAGCCTGGAGCCCCGGAGGGGCTGCAGCAGGGCAGCCGTGGGCCGGGCGGGCCCTCTGACGCAGCCCCAGCTGTCTGCAGACGCATCCGGGGAGTCGGGCCTGACCCAGCTGCTGATGAGCGAGGTGCTGAAGCTGCAGAGGAAAGTGCAGGACCTGACCCAGCTGCTGAGCTCCAAGGACGACCTCATCAAGGAGCTGCGGGTGAAGGACAGCCTGCTCCGCAAGCACCAGGAGCGCGTGCAGCGGCTCAAGGAGGAGTGCGAGGCGGGCAGCCGCGAGCTCAAGCGTTGCAAGGATGAGAACTACGACCTGGCCATGCGCCTGGCCCGTCAGAGCGAGGAGAAGGGCGCCGCGCTCATGCGCAGCCGCGACTTGCAGCTGGAGGTGCCCCGGCACCCATGGGGGGGGGGGGGCGGGGGCGCGGGGCGAGGCTGGCCGGCTGACGGGGTCTTCCCGCAGATTGAGCGGCTCAAGCACAGCCTCATGAAGGCGGAGGATGACTGCAGGGTGGAGCGCAAGCACACACTGAAGCTCAGGCACGCCATGGAGCAGCGGCCCAGCCAGGAGCTGATGTGGGAACTGCAGCAGGAGAAGACACTGCTGCAGGCGCGCGTGCGGGAGCTGGAGGCCACCCTGCAGGTGGGGCGCGCGTGCGGGAGCCGGGGGCCACCGTGCCGGCGGGGTGAGTGCTCATGGGAGCTGGAGGGGCCTCCCCTCAAGTCTAGCTGCTTCTCTACCACTCTCTCCCCTTCACCACCCACAGGAGGGGAAGCCGGACAAGAGCAGTCCCTACATCCAGGTGCTGGAGGAGGACTGGCGACAGGCACTGCGGGACCACCAAGAGCAAGCCAACACCATCCTCTCTCTGCGCAAGGACCTGCGGCAGGGCGAGGCTCTGCGTGCCCGGGTATGCCGCCGGGGCAGGTGGACTTCAGCCTGGGCCAAGCCAGGCCGGGTGGGCTGAGGGACTGCCCTGCGTGCACGCAGCCCCTGGAATTCACACCCCGACTCCACCCCTTCCTGGAGGTGCAGGGGCTTGGCCTCCTCACCCCACTCCCGGCCCGTACTCCCCCAGGCTGGGCAGGCCCAGGCTTTGGTCTGGAAGTTCAGGGTTGGCAGGGACCCAGGGCCTCAAGCAGCCTCCCCCTCCCTCTGCTGGGCTTGACTGACCAGGGGCCAGAACGGGCGGTGGGGGCTAGCCGCTGACTCCCGTAGTGCGTGGAGGAGAAAGAGATGTTCGAGCTGCAGTGCCTGGTCCTACGGAAGGACTCCAAGATGTACAAGGACCGCATCGAGGCCATCCTGCAGCAGATGGAGGAGGTGGCCATCGAGAGGGACCAGGTAGGCACCTCGCCGCCTCCCACCCCAGGGTGGGGCGCGTTCCCCCCAGCCGCGGCGCCTCGCCCTTTGCCCTTTCGGGGGAGGGCACTTGTCCGAGAGCTCCTTGAAAAATGTGAACAATCATGAAGGTGACCCCTTCCCCCACTGCCAGGAAAACTACTCCACTGGCTGGTTGTACCTTCAGATTCTTTTCAATATACGGATAGTTTCATTTTTGTCTTACAAAAATGGAAGCTGTCTTGTTTGCAAATAGCTTTTTAATTTTTTTAAAGATGTATTTATTTTAGAGAGAGCAAGAGAGAGTGCGTGTGGTGGGGAGGGGCAGAGGGAGAGAGAATCCTAAGCAGACTCCCCGCTGAGTGGGGCTCGATCTCACCACCCCCGAGACCATGACCTGAGCCGAAATCAAGAGTGGGACGCTCACCCGATGGAGCCACCCAGGCACCCCAGCAAACAGCTTTTTTAACTTCAAACACCGTTGGCACTTGGGCTGGCTGGCTGCGCTCCTGGGGCCCGGAGGCAGGAGCCTGTCTGGACTGTATCCCCATCACTGCTTTCCACCACCTTCCCGCCACGTCACGCGGGGTCCTTTCTGGTCAGGTATGGCCGATGCTTCAGTGCCCGTCGGGAGGGGACTGGCAGCCTGTGTTCGGAGCCTCTGGCCCTGCAGTCCCACGTCGGAAAGCCTCCCCGTGCGCAGTAGTGGGAAGTGGGAAGCAGCACCACCGGGCCAGGGGGCCTGGCTGCCACCTTCCCTCGGGGCAGGCAGAGGAGGGGAAAGCGCTGTAGCCACGGAAGGCAGGCCACCAGCCAGGGACCTGGGGCCGGGCAGCCCAAGTGAGCGGCTGGGATTCTCTCCGGTGGGTCCTAAGTCGGAAGCAGGGACACAAATGAAGGCGATTCTCAGTGATTCATCAAGTCCTGGCTGTTTGGGGCCGAGGGCTCCAGGGGATGTGGGTTAGCCTCCAGGCAGCAGGCAGGCTCCCAGCAGGCCGCTCGGTGTGGGTCAGAGTTGTGTCCTCAGGTGCGGTCTGGCTGGAGAGCGTGGAGGGGATGGGCGCAATAAAGCACATGACATGGCCATTAACCATGTTCTTGGTACCAAGTTACACGGCAGACTGATAAAAGCCGTGCAAAGGGCGTGAATCCGTGCTGGACGTGCACTGGAATGGAGGACTTGGGGAGGGCGCAGGGACGGCAGGGGCTATTCTGGGATTTGGGCCGGAGGCTTTATCTTCACGTTCCGGGAGTCCTTCGGAACTCTATTGCTCCTGCAAACCCTCAAGCACTGACCGCGGGCTGAGAGGCAGGGGCGGCCTGGGGTCTCCCAGCGGCCACGCAGCTCCCAGACAGAGCCTGCCCTGTGCCGTCCCCACAGGCCATCACCACGCGGGAGGAACTGCATGCACAGCACTCACGGAGCCTGCAGGAGAAGGACGTGCTGCGGAAGCAGGTCCGGGAGCTGGCCGAGAAGGCAGACGAGCTACAGCTTCAGCTCTTCCAGCGTGAGGGCCAGCTGCTGGCCGTGGAGGGCAGGCTCAAGCGGCAGCAGCTGGACACGCTCGTCCTGGTGGGCCTCCCAGGGGCCGGGGGGCCTTTGTGGTGCACGCCGGTCAGAGCTGCAGCCCTGCCACAGTAGAGCGCAGGGGCAAGCGTGTCCCCAGAGACACCAGAGCCCAGAGGAGGGGACACCAGGCAGCCCAGGTCCAGGCCTGGCTCGGCTATTGCTCCACCGTGACCCTGGGCTGGTCCCAGGCCTTCCTGAGCCCCTTCTGTCCTCTGTAAGGGGCCCTCCTCCCGGCAGGCCACTCTGGGTGTCAGGAGGGGGAGGGAGGGGTGTTCTGGGCGGGGGCCAGGGCCAACCGTGGGCTGGAGAGGGGCCTGAGGACAGGGGCTGGCCGGGGACCCCTCACCAAGCCCCACCCCACCTCAGGCCCTGGGGGTGGCTGGGCTTCCCCACAGCCTGCTGACCGACCCCTCTTCTGTGACCACAGAGCTCTGACCTGGAGGACAGCTCACCCAGGAACTCCCAGGAGGTGAGTGTGAGCCTCAGGGTGGGCTCCAGGCCACCGTCCCCTGTGGGAGCTGGGCCAGCTGCTCTCCGCCCAGGCCTCACCTGGGCGGGCCGGCGGCCGGCCGCCATGTGGCCCTTGGGGCGGGCCTTCCTGCCAGGTCTCTGAGGAACAGCGCGGCAAGTTAGGTGGGTCCCCGGAGGGTGGCAGTCTAACTGGATGCCCGTCTCTCTCTCTCCCTGGAAGCTCTCACTCCCCCTGGACCTGGAGGCCGTCCAGCTCTCAGACAAAGGTGAGGAGGGGGCAGCTTCTCACGGCCGAGTCTGGCCTTGTCACCTTAGTTGGCGCCAGTCCTGACAGGGTAGCGCCCTGTCCCACTGATCCTTCACAAGCCTACTTTACAGACGGGGACACTGAGGCTTGGAGGGACGAGTAACCCTCCAGGCTCCCCCGTGAGCAAACAAGAGCCAGGAGTGTATGTTGAGAGCGCGTCCCTCCGTGGGAGCCCGCTCTGGGCCCAGGAGAGCAGAGCTGAGGCGTCCTGCTCTCCCTGAGCTTCCTCTTGGGCGGGGGGCAGGGGAAGTCGGCCAGCAAGTGTGGGAGGTGCAAACAGAATGGGGAAGGGGGCGTGTCTCAGGGCCAGGCAGAGGCGGCAGGGAGACGGCCTGAGGGGTGACAAGGGGTGGCAAGGGGTCGAGGGGCTCACTCTGAAGGTGGCTGTCAGAGGGGAGGTGGGGAGGTCCGGGCAGGGAGGTGGCGTGGGAAGCCAGACAGACCTCCTCAGCCTCAGGCCTGCCGCCAGCCTCCAAGGGAGGCAAAAGAGGACCAGCTGGTGCAGAAGTGAGGGAGCAGGTCAGGCTAACGCTGCCCAGGGACCTGAGCTTCAGGCCACGGAGCCCAACATGGGGACAGGCGGGCAGGACCCAGCAGGCAGTGAGTGGTAGGGGAGACCCTGGGAGCCCCAACCCAGGGGTGGTGTGGCCCCTTGAAGGAGCTGGGGCGGGCTTCCGGGTCAGAGGCTGAGGAAGGGAAGGTGCCAGCCTCAGGGAGAGACCTGGGTCTGGGTCTCTCCCCCTGTGATGTCAGTGAGACTAGATGTCCAGTCTCCCATCCTGGCCAGTTTAGGGGAGCCAGCCCATAAGAGCACCTTCTGTCTGAGGGTCCTGAGCCTGAGGCAAATTTTGAGGGGACCAGACAGCTTGGAATGTTCTGCTCCGACTGCTGCAGTGCCCCAGCCCCCACCCGGGAGCAGAGTCGATGGCGTGGCACCGCCTGGTGGGCTTCCAGCTGCCTCTGCCTGCCTAGAGGGAGGCGGGAGTGGGCTTCCAGCTGCCTCTGCCTGCCTAGAGGGAGGCGGGAGTGGGCAGTGGCATCTTTGAGCTCCAGTCCTCTTGTCTACACAATGGGAGGCCTCTTGGGGTTGAAGTGAGAGCCCCCAGGAGATGATGCAGGACTGGCCTGGCAGCTTCAGGGGACAGGAGGTGGCCGGGTGTTGGCCATGCTAAGCTTGGTCCCAGCGGCTGGGTAGGACCGACAGGCCTAATTCTCCGTTCTAGGCGGCCCGGCCAACAGAAACAGCCCACAGCAACCCTTCGTGGTGCTGCAGGAGGAGCAGCTTCCACTGACCTCCAACGTAAGGCTGCCCTGGGGTCCCTGCTGCCCTAGGGCGCTGCTGGCATGGGCCTCCGTGTGACGGAGCCCGGGAAGGCTGATTGCTCAACCTGGATGCCTGGGGGTGATGGCAAGGGTCTCTGCCCGTGGGCTCTTGGGGTGCACTGTTTGGAACAGGAAGCCGAGTCCCCCCTTCTTGGATGAGGCAGTGGGCAGAGGGAGCGGGCAGGACGCGGGCACTGTGGGCTTGGAGCGCAGGCCAAGCTGGCTGGGTGCCCGCTCTGTCCCGTCCTCCGAGAGGCGGGACAGCACACCGCACTCCCCCACGGGGTGTGCGGTCGCAGGGGCGGGGACACGCCCCGCTCCGGGAGCCTGAGCCTCGCTCCTCCCCCAGGACGCAGGCCCGAGCGGCGGGGAGCCCCCCGAGAAGGAGCGGCGGCGCCTCAAGGAGAGCTTCGAGAACTACCGCAGGTGCGCGGTGGGCGGCCCTGGGCGGGCTCCGGGAAGGCTGGCCGGGGAGGGGGCGCAGCGGCCCTGCGGACATGCGCTCGCCCCTGCAGGAAGCGCGCCCTCAGGAAGATGCAGCACGGCTCGAGGCAGGGGGAGGTGGACTGGGAGAACACCACGGGCAGCGACAACACCGACACGGAGGGCTGCTAGCCAGCCCAGCGCGCCGGGAGGACGCCGCGCCCAGCCGGAGGGGCGCAGCCGCCCAGGCGCGCCGGCGAGCACGCACCGGGACTCGCACAGGCGTGCTCTATCTATGCGTGGGGCAGTGTCAGAAATGCAGTTCCATAAATAAACGACCGGGGTCCCGGTACCGTAGCCTCTCTCTGCTGGCCTCGCTCCCGCGTACACCTCCCAGCCGCGCGCGCACCTCCCGCCCCCAGGGGGCAGCAGAGCACGGTCTGCCAGTCGGCGGACGGAAGCCGAAAAGGGGCGCTTACGCCGCGTGCCCGCTTCCAAGATGGCGGCGGCACGGCTTCAGCCGCGCGGGGCGGGGCGGGGCGGGGCAGCCGAGGTCGGGGGGCGGGATGCTGCGGGCTGCGCTGAGCCGCGTGCCGCCGCTACTGAGTCGCGTGCGGCCCCAGGGGCCGGGCCTGAGGTGGTTGTGGGGACGCGGGGGCGGTCCGGGGGCTGCGGGGAGAAGGCAGACCGGGGCCGGGGTCTGGGGCTGGCGGCGTTTGAGCTCGGAGCCGGGGCCCGGGGCCGCGCACTACCAGCTTGTCTACACTTGCAAGGTGAGCGTGCGACGGGTGCGAAGCTGGGTCCGCATCTGGTGCTGGCCGGCGCGGCGGGAAGAGGCTCCCCATGCGCGGAGGACAGTATGGAGGGGTGAAGCTGCCCCCGGGGGCGGGGCCTTTCCGGGAGAGGGGTGGAGCTGTTCTCGGGGGCGGGGCCCTTCCGGGAGAGGGGTGGAGCTGCCCCCGGGGGCGGGGCCCTTCCGGGAGAGGGGTGGAGCTGCCCCCGGGGGCGGGCCCGGCACACAGGGGTAGGTAGGCTGTCTGGGAGGAGGAGGAGGCCCTGACCCGGGGTGGAGTTAATCATCAGAGGGGGCGGGGTCCTCCTGAGGGGCGGGGCCAGGCAAGGCGTCACCTGGGCCGCGGGTGTCCCGCAGGTGTGTGGGAGCCGGTCCTCCAAGCGCATCTCCAAACTGGCCTATCACCGGGGAGTTGTCATCGTGACCTGCCCCGGCTGCCAGAAGCACCACGTCATCGCCGACAACCTGGGCTGGTTCTCAGACCTGGACGGGAAGAGGTGAGGCCCCGTGGGCAGGGTGGGGGGACAAGCCCCCCTGGGGTTGGGGCCCCAGCCCGCATCCGCGGGGCTTCCTTCCTGTCGGGAGGCTCGTGGAGCCTGCCTCCCCAGCCTGTGCATACAGGAGGGGCTGTGAGGTTTGAGTTTCGGGGAAACCACAAACGGCCCAGGCAGGGATGGGACCAGCCCCCTGTGGTCCTGCTTCGCTGCCGGACCTCTGCCCTCACTGCCGGCCTGTCCGGGTCCGGGCTCCAGGCCGCCCCTGAAGTGAGGGGCACGCTGGGCTGAGTCCTGCAGCACAGACTCCCTTCCATTGTGTGGCTGCTTCGTCCCCACAGAGATGTGCGGAGTGTCAGCTCCGGAGCAGGGCCCTAGCGCGTCACTCGCGGTCTCTGCCCGCGCTGGCTGGCCGGTCATCACACCAGACTGGGGGTGTGTGTGAGGCGGAGTGTACCCCTCACGGGCAGGAGCCTCCTGGCCGGTGGCCCTGGGCCGTTCTGTGGGACTTCTGAGGGGCTCTTCCGCTTGAGATCGGGTTAGTAATAGCAGCTGCCTCTGGGGGCTCTGAAGGGTTCGTGAGGTCAGCGTGCAGCGCCTTGTGGCCACACCAGCATGGGGCCCCACACTCCGGCTCCAGCCTGGCCCTGGGGTGCCCTTGGGTGCACTTGAAGACCCAAGGTGCCGGATGGGCTCGGGGCTGAGAGTGATGCCTTCTCTCTCAGGAACGTTGAAGAAATCCTGGCGGCCAGAGGGGAGAAGGTGTGCCGAGTGGCTGGTGAGGGGGCCTTAGAGCTGGTTTTAGAGGCTGCCGGGAACCCCAAATCCACCACTGCTCCAGAAGGGGGCGAGGGCCAGGACCCCACTCATCCTGGCAAGACGGAGCCCAGCTGACTCTGTCTCTGCCTTCCAGAAGATGCTTCGGCCCTTCCGGGCTGGCCTGTCTTCTATCAATAAACACATCACTCAGAGATGGTGGGGCGTGGGGCCTTCTTGTTGTCCCTGGTTCCGGAGTCAGAATGATTCCGAGGAGCCTCCGCCAGGTGCTGGTCCTGGTCCTGCGCTGTCGCTCTGCACAGAGGACGGGCCCTGTACTTGCCGCTCGCGGCTGTGTCTGCGTGGGGGGAGGCTGGACGGGGAGCCTGAGCCCCCAACCCCCGGCCATGGCCGGTAGCCCTGGGCGGTCCCTCTGCCCCTCTGAACCTCCGCCTTCCCATCAGATGAAGATGCTAATGGGACACCCTGTCAGGAGGAAGGGCAGGAAGACAAGACGTGGGACAGGTGTGGGGGGGCGCAGACGTGCTCTGCAGGCCGGGGCCCCGGTCTTGCTGGGTCAGGGGCGGGTGCCTGGAAGGCATGGCCGATCAGCCACTGTTCTTCCTTGGGGAGCAGCACCCACCATGGGTCCTGTTCCTCTGGCCAGACACGGGGAGGTCCTACAGATCCCCCTTCCTCCTGTGCCCCCTGCCTTCCCCCGACACCTCCTGGACAGCGCTGGTGAGCCAGAGCCGCCCTCGGCCCTGACCCTTGGCTGCTGGCCAAACGGAGTCAGCAAATCAGGCAGCTCCCTGTGGCCACAGCGGGGCCGGGTGGCCGCCGTGGCAAGGGGGGTGGGAGTCGTGGTGGGCCACATGCCCCACGTGGTGCCCTCCCCCCAGGGGCGTGCGGTTTGTCTCCCAGCCTTGTTTGACGGCCTGCTCAGGATGTTCCTGTGTTTATGGGAGCGCGTGTATTTGCAGAAGTGTGACCTTCACTATTAATCACCAGCCACGGTCTCGCAGCTCCTGGCAGGATCCGAGCTGACTGCTGCCCTGCGTCAGCGCCCCGGGCTCTGCCGTTGTTCTCCAGGGCGCTGGCACTGGGTGCTTTAACTCGATTACCCCCTGTCTTTCCCCTGGCTAACAACCGCTTGTTATTCCCCCTCAGAGCCTCCCGTGTCGTTTGCGGAGACTGTCGGCCTGGAGGCTGAGCCAGCCCCTGTGCCTGACTGCCTCACTGTCCCCAGGTCCCCGCCGGACCTGACAGTGCAGACCTGGACAGAGGAGGGCAGCCCGGGCCAATCCCGCCCTTCACAGATGGGGAAACTGAGGCCCGGGTTGTGGACATGGGTAGAGACCATATTTCTATTTCCTGTATTCTGATGCTTGACGTCCAGGCCCCACTGACCCCGGTGAGGTTGCTCCTGTTGGGTTAGTGCCTAGAGATAGTGAAAGACTCGCCCATGGATGCACTCCATGGACAGGTACCAGCCAATAAGGGGGGCTCCTACTCCCAGAGCCACTGAGATGGTTCACACCATTGCTTCCCAGGGAAACCACAGCTCCTGGAGCCACAGAGAGGCAACGTGGCACCCTGTGGTACTTGCCTGCAGAGCCTTCTCAGGGCGCCAGGATTCCCAGAGCACCGAGAACTGTTGGGTCGGGGGCTCTGGTGACAGTCCCCTGGGGCCCCTGGGGGTGCCTCCCTGTGCGGGCGTGTCCTGATTGCGGCCCCTACCTGCAGACCTCCCTTCTGACCAGCTTTCGCCCTCCCCACGCCACCCTCACCTCGGGGGTCTCCCGACCCCCCACTCCCGCCGTGCTGTGCAGCCTCCTGCGGTCAGGTGGGGTGCTCCAGGCCGAGCGAGTCACCACAAGTGAGGTGAGTGAGGCACCCCCTGCCTCGCCTGCTTCCTGGGCCCTGCATCTGTCCTCCTGGGGACACAGTGCCACAGAGCAGCTGTGGGGTTGGGGTGTCTGCTGGGGGTGTGCTCCCCCTCTTCGCAGACGGCTCCATTGCACTCATCGGCCGGGGGTGCCAGGGCTGTGAGGTCGTGGGCGCTCTACACCTCCCTTCCTCCGGGGCCCCGAGCAGGTCCCGGGCGGGTGGGCCACAGGTCTGCAGCCCGTGAGGACTCAGGCCTGGAAAGGCAAGTGCGCACCTGGACAATGTGTGACTTTGTCCAGCTGGGACAGACAGCCACTCCCAGGGCGGAAAACAACAGAACCAACCTGTCGCCAAGTGGCTGGCTGGTGCCATCGCGGGGGGCTTGGAGCAGGTGGTGGCTCCAGGCCCTTTGCACGGTGCAGGCTTGCTTACCCAGGTAAGGTCAGTCACCTGGGGCCCCCCCCCAAAAGACCAACATCCCCTCATCCTTAGCACTAATTCTGACACAGACAGCATTCACTTGGCAGACTTTTTTTTTTTGGGAAAAAGAAAAAAATGTACCTCTTGGGTTGGAAAGGACCCACTGACAGCATGGCAAACACGCATGAGCAATAAATATGCATGTACATTCAAGTATGTGGGGCAGCCCAGGAGAAGCCTCTGTTCTGGCCTCTGACCCCGCCCCCGGGCTCCCACCCACACCCTTCAGAGCATGGTCGCAGCGGCCCCGGGGCCCCCAGGCTGAACTGCGGGGTGAGGGTCCGGCTGCCTCCCCTTGCTTGGAGAGCCTTGGAGAAAGACCGAGGAGCCCAGGGGCACCACCTCAGGAGGAGGTGCCCCTCATGCCCCGGGGGCTGTGGGGTCGTGGCGTGGGGCCGGGGGCTCGCCAGAGGGTTGGTGGCGAGCCAAGGCAGTGTCCTGCTCAATTCCGTGGGCTGACGATGTGTGGGGGCTGGACCCTCCCCACAGGAGAAGGCAGTGATGTCATCTTCCCAGCTGAGGGCTGGGTGCTCACCTGGGGGCGCAGGGTTGAGCCGAGCTGAACCCCCCCAGCTTCTGCTGGCCGCCCCGGCCCTGGTGTGGTCAGGGTGCAGACCTGGCTGCCAGCTGGCATTCCAGACCAGGCCTGTTCTGTCCCTGGGCTTCGGGGCTTGGAGTTGAGGGGTGCCACGGCTCATCCCCACCCGTCCCCTTGCCTCCCTGCTCAGGACTGGGCGCCAGCTGGGGCTGGGGGCCGAGAGCCAGGGCCCAGCGACCGTGCGTGGGGGCACCTGGCCTGCATCAACTGCCTCATCAGGCTCCAGGCTTTCTGACAGGCTTCCACCTTCTCCAGCCCAGAGGAGGCGGGGGCGGGGGGCGCAAGAGGCCGGGACTGGGGCAAGCGCGTCTGCTCTGTCATCCCTGGGACCCCCTCTGGGAGGACAGAAACGTCCATGTCACTGGCAGGCCGCACAGCAAAGGCTTCTGAGCGGCCTTTGGGGGCTTAGGGGAGGCAGCAGTTTTCACATTTGCCGGGCAGGATGGAGGGATGGAGCTGGGCGGGGCAGGGAGAGGCCATGGAGGGTCTGGAACCAACAAGCTGCAGGCTGGACCTGGGGCAGGGACGGGGCAGGGAGAAGGCCGGGCTGGGCAGGCCTGCAGAAAGCCGTGTCCCGCCGGGGAGCTGGTCCAGGACAGAGGCATGCCCACCCGCCCAGGGCAGCCCCAGCCTGAGCCTGCCACCCTGGGAGGGAGACAGCGTGGGGGCTGTGTGCCCCGCATCGGCCACAGTGGGAAGGGCCAGAGGGCCTGCAGTCAGCCATGGCCTCCAGAGGAATGGGCTTCTCGTGGGGCCGTGGGCATCACAGAGGACGGCGCGCCCCCCGGCCCCGAGGCCAGGAGTAGGGGTGGGGCCAGCCTGGCTGTGGCTGCAGGATCTTAGCTGGCACCAGACTGGCACGGCTGCCGGGGCTCAGGGCTCCCGCCCACCTCCTGCTCGGGGCTCCCGGCGAGGTCCACCCGCTGCTCATCCATCCGTTTGGCCTGCACCCTCTGGATGAGGCTGAAGAAGTCCTCGTCAGGCATGGTGGGGCCGCGGGGCAGCACGTCAGGAGGTGGGCAGCGCTGGTCATCGATCCTGGAGGACTGGGCAGACATAGACACGTGGGTTGGCAGCTTGGGCCTCCCCCGCCTTGGAGGGCCGGCCTAGGACGTGGGCCCAGTGGTCTCAGGGACAACGCCCAGGCAGGGGCTGCTGGCCAGCGAGCAGCTCTCCCTGCATCTACCCGTAAAATCAGCTCCGCGGGCAGTGCTGGGAGCCTCTGCCCAGGCCACCCCGGGAGGAAGGGAGGGCTGAGTAACCGCCAGGCACGGGGTGAGCAGGCCGGGGCACGGGGCTGCTGGCCGGCCTTCCGTACTGCGCCCAACACCACCTGACAGGGATGTGTTCGGGAGTCCCGGGGGCAGGACTGGGGGCCGCAGCTCCCTGAGCCCAAGGTGCGGAGCTCCCTGGGGCCCCCCATCAGGCCATCAGGCCAGGGGGCCAGGGCGGGGCCGAGGGGGCCTTTGGGCTTCTGTGCAGGGTCTGGAGCAGAAGGGCTGGGAGCCGGTGCAGCTGCTGGAGCGTGCGGGCATATGGGCCAGGGGCTCGGGGGTTTTCTGCAGGGGCTGGTTTTGAGGATTTTCGGACTCGCCCGGGGCCGCGCTTTCCTCTGCTCTGTAGGAATGAAGGTCACATCTGTAAACTGCACTGTCCTGTGTGAGCCAGGCCATGGTCTTTCCTGCAGCCTTTCATGAGGTCCCTGAAACCCCTCTGCCGTCTTGCCCTGCCTGGGGGCGCAGGGGGCCAGACCCCACCATGGCGGCGCCCCCCAGCTGGAGCTCCTGCCCGATGAGAAGGGCTTTCGGGAGGGGGAGCCCAGGAAGGGGCCTCAGGTCTGAGCACTGAGGGCACCTGGTGACACCAGCAGAGCCAGCCTGAGATGGACGGGCCAGAGCCCGCCGCGGGCGTCAGGAGCCTCCACCAGCCACGAGGGCGAAGGGGCCCCGGGCCACCTCGGGGCAGGGGTGGGGGGCGGTGAGCACCCCCAGCCTCCCCAGCCGCAGGCCCACCTGGCACTTGATGAGCATGTTGAAGAACTCGTCCCCCGGCTCCTGTGGGTCCCCGTCCCCGCGCAGACGGCCCAGGTTGCTGTGGGTGACGCGCAGCCCAGGCAGGCTGCCCACGCTGGCCCGCTGGTCGTCCAGCCGGCGGCCCTGGGAGCTGGCAATGAGGTCCAAGAGCTCCTCGGTCTGCGGGGAGGCCGTCAGCGAGGGCTGGGCTGTGGGGGCAAGGTCGAGGGAGGGGGCCCCCCCGCGGGCCAGGTCAGCCTGAGCCCAGCCCTGCCCTCCACGCTCCCCCGGGGCATGGGGGTCCCAGGGGTGTCTCTGCTGGCCCCAGACCCCAGCTGCCCTGGGTTGTCCCTGTCGCAGGCCCCACGCCCACCCCTGGGGACTCCTCGGTGACGGGAGGAAGGCCTGGTTTCCCACGCCTGCTCAGAGCCCGCCATGCGCCCTGACATGGTGTGTTCCAGAGGGCGGGGATGATGACATGCTTCCCAGGATGTAGCTTTGGGCAAGGCGGGGGACGAGGCGGTGACAGGGGCACTTTTGCAGCTGGTGTGCCCCGCCCCCCAGGAACAAGGGCTCCCAGGGGCACCGTGGTGGAGGGCAGGGAGGGAGCGTGGCAAGGACAAGAGGAGCTCCGCGGGGGACACTCACCGACCCTCTCCTCCGGGGTGGGGGCAGCTGTGGCCTCGGCGGCCCCGGGCTGGCCCTCCTCCAGGGGGCAGCGCTGGTCGTCCATTCGGCTGCTCTGGAACTTGCTCAGCAGGTCAAAGAAGCACTCTTCGTCGGAGGATGGGGCCCGAGGGATGCTCTGGGGGGGTGGGGGTGGGCAGCGGCAGTCAGCATTGGCTCTGGCCCAGCCACAGTGGCCCGGCTCTGGTCACCAGGCCCTCAGACCCCTGGACACCACTGAGGGAGCTGCTCAGCCGGGGATAAGGTCAGGACCCTCGCCCCACCTGCCCATCCTTCTCCCGGCATCAGCCCTGTCCAGGCCTCCGTTGTCCTCCCACACCCTGCCACCCAACCCCTCCTTGCCCTCCTGGAGCGCTCCCCGCCCAGCCCGGTCACCACCGCTTCCCAGCAGCGTCCCTGTGCCCCACGCCCCCCAGCCCCTGCCCTGTGGGACTCTGTCACACGCTTGTGTCAGCCCCTGCCACGAGCTCCACCTGTGCCCGCCCCTCTGGGGCCCAGGCACCCAGCACAGCACTCACCGGTGTCTGCCAAATGGACAAATCAACCAGTAGTGAGTGCCTGACTAGACCCTGGGTAGGCAGGAAGCCCTGCTGCCATTTTACATATTACAGTGGTCTGTGCCAGGGCCCTGGCGGCAGTGGTGGTGGATCCGGGGCCAGCAAAGTCAGGTCATATCACCAAAGGCAAGGAGCCACGGCTGGGGGAGGTGAGGGCTCCTGTGTTCCACCCCAGTCCCACCACTTCTGGGCTTTGGGTGCTACACCCGTGGGCAGGCCCAGAGGACAGATGTGTGGCAGCCAGGATCCCGGGTGTGGGGTGTTCGGGCTAAAGAGAAGGTGCTAACATCCCCCAGCCTCTCCCTCTGCATGCTGGCTGAGGTGCCCAGGGTCTGCTCTGGGTGGCTGGGGGGCAGAGCCTGGACACACTGGGAGCACAGAGACTCTGGGAGATGCCATCACTGTGCAGCCTGGGTGGTGGGGAGGGCTGACCCAGGGGCCACCCGCTAGGTCTAGGCAAACCCCCTGATGGGACCAGGGAGGGGACGGTGGTTCTCAGAGGGAGGGGGGAATGGGAAGTGGGAGACCAGGCCACTGGACCTGGCTGAGTCTCAACTGGCAAACACACTCCCTATCTGGGCCTCAGTTTACACATCCATAGGAGGGGAGGCTGGAGGGCAGGGCCAGGGCTGGTCCCCCCACCAGCCTCACCACGTCTGGTCCCAGCTGAGGGCTGACTGGTGGATGGGGCAGCTTCCAGAGGCCACCTTCACCTCCCCTCTGACGCCAGTGCCCCCTGCCCAGCCCTGGCCTGTCCGCCTCTCAGCTGGCTGAGTCCCAGATCTCCTGACGACCCCTAACCAGCCCACTGCAGAGGTGGATACTGGGGCAAGGAAGCCTGCACACCTCCAAGGCCACAAGGAAGCAAGGGGCAGGCTGGGGAACCCCCAGACAGGCCCAGCCTGGGCCCCCAGGGTGGCACGGTCCCTGAAGGCCAAGAGTGACCCAGGGAGGGGCAGCTGAGTGGGTGGTCCCGACACAGCCCATGTGTGAGCTGGGCCAGCAGCTGGCAGTTCGGAGGACAGAGACCCCACCCCTGTCCCCCCAGGGCAGGCCCAGAGCCAAGGCTGGGGTGGTTCAAGATCCCCCCAACTCAGGGCTCTGCTGTCCTGCAGAGCCCAGAGCGAACTGAAAGCTGGTGCTGAGTGCAGAGGGGCCCTGGCGGGAGTGGGGGGGTGGGGGCTGCACTTGGTGGGGTGGTCAGGGCCGAGCATCAGCCCTGCTCTGGTGGGGGCTGCGCAGGTGCTTCCCCAGAAGGTCAAGGGCTGTTCACTGGTCACTTGGGGCCCCAGGCTCAGCCAGGGGTGGAGGTAAGCACACCACCACCCACTGCAGGGGACCCCAGGTGGACTGTGGGCCAGGTGAATGGAACCAGGCCCCTCCTGGAAAAGGTGTAGCCCTGGGGCCTCTCTTCTCTAGACACATGGGCACCCAGCACTCCTCCAACCTCCCCTGGGCTGCGCTCGGGGCTCAAGGAGCTGAAGTAGGTGCTGTTTGCCCAGAAGCTTCTCCTGGCCTCGTCACCCCTGTAGCTGGGGTGGGGGCAGAGAGGGCCCAAGAGCAGAGCTGTCTGGGCCACCGGTGAAGGCCTGGGGCTTCCCTCGTTTGGGGGGGATGTGGGGCTGAGGCCACAGGTGTGCAGGGTGAGGCCCTGCTCCCCTCGTGTAGGATGCCACCCTGGGTCCCAGCCTCTCCTTTGCCCCCTGACTCTGGCTCCTTCTGGCCCGCAGGACTTCCAGCCCTGGGTCTCGCCAACTCCTCGCACCCCTGCCTGCCTGGGGGAGACAGCTGGGCTGGTGCAGAGGTGCTGGAGCGCACCCAACAGCCCCGCTCCGCCCCACCCCCCGCCCCGTCCAGCTTCACACGGCCGAGCGCTCCCCGAGCCTCCCCGTGCCCGGGGCCCCACACTCACGCTGGATCCAGCAGCAGGGGCCGGGCGCTGCGCACTACTCAGTATCCCCAGCCCGGCCGTGTGGCATCTGTGCTGTCCCTGTCGGCTCAGGGCTTAAATAGGCCCGGGGGGGGGGGGCCCATCCCCCCCCCGGCCCCCCCACAGCGCTCCCTCGCTCCGGCGGGCGCACGCACACGCTCTGTAAACACTCGGAGACTGTTTCCGGCGCGAGGGCCCCTGCTCCGGCCCACGGGCGGTCGGGCCAGAGGGCCGAGGGCGATGGAACCTGTCTGGGGAGCACTGTTCCTGCTGACAGGGGCCCGGCTTCCTTCCAAAGCGGGGTCAGCCCAGGAGAAGCGGCCTCTTTCTTCAGCCCTGACTCCCGAGGCTGGGGCCACCGCAGCCCGAGGAGCCGGAAGGATGCTGGCCTCTCCCATGGGCACGGGCCGTGCGGCCACTCCCCACGCAGCGGCCCCAGGGGCCACCACCACCCACAGCGCCCTCCCCGCCCCTGCCACTCACCACGGGGTCCCTCCCTGCACTGGGCGGTCTGTGGAGCCTCGGCCTCTGGCCGGCCCCCAAGACAACCCTCCTCAGGCTGGCGGGGGGCCCAGTGGGGGCCGACCCTGGGGCGTCGGGGGAACTGGCTGGGAGCCTCGGCAGGAGGCGAGGACGGGACGGGGATGCGGAGCCCCCAGGGCCCTCTCGGTCCTGCTCCTACAGGGAGCTCAAAGCCCTGGGAGGAGGGCCGGCCTGCAGTTCTGACAGCGGGGAGCTGGGCCAGTGTCTTCGGGGCGGGGGACCAGCCTGCCACTGGGGTTCAGGCCTCCAGCTGTGGCCAGCCTTGGCACTCTGCCATAGGAATTTCCTCCAAAGGCGCCCCCATGGCCCGGAGCCCTGCTACATCTCCGAGGGGCAGAGCTGGGGCTCCAGGAGCTGACCCTGGCCTTGGAACCCCAGCTCCACCGTTCCTAGCTGGGTGCCCTCAGGCCACCTTCTTCACTGCCCTGTGCCTCAGTTACCCCTCTAGGGGCTGCTGTAAAAGCATGATGCACGGCAAGCCTGAGCACTGGCTACTATTCGCGTTTGGCAGAAGGCACCCCCCACCCCGCCACGGCGGCTAGGGCCAGGTTACCACGTGGAAAAGGCCTTCCTGTTCCAAAGCCTGCTGTGGCTCCCTGGCGTTTGGGACCCTCCCCTACCAGGCGCTTTCTGGGGTGGACCCCGACCTTTGGGGCGGGTCCAGCCCCACTCCCCGTGTCCTGCCCCAGGAGGAGCTCCCGGGGCTCTCGACCTCACCCAGCCACACCTTCTCAGACCCCAAAGCCCCGTGTGATGGTGGCAAGGCCCCTGCACTGAGGGCTGGGGGCCCCAAACACACTGTGTGGGCAGTAGCCCCACTCTCCTGCGGCCTCTCGTCATCTCACTCCACGGGCACTGACCCTGACTGGCAGGCTGGAGGGCCGTGCCGGGGCCAGACGGGGTTGGCAGAGGCCCTCCCAGGCTCGTGGGAAAGATGGGTACACAGCGACATCTGGGGCTAAGAATACCCAGCACGGCGCCCACGCCTCTCAAAGGCTGGGAAGGTGCTCATTAAGCCCTCAGAGGAAACTGTTTGAACAGAAATTTGGACGCAGGTGTTCTGCATGGGGGGAAGGGGGATTCTAGGCTGACCTCTGAACCTGGGCTCGGCCGGGCCTCCCAAAGCCTGGCCGGCTTCCACAGGGGGACACCTGCCAGGTGGCACTGACCCCTGGCCGAGTGTCCCCCTGTGGAAGGAGGCCCCCGGCGCTCTGCCCCACCGGTCTGAATCCGACCCCCAGCCCATCCCTCCCTCCCCAGCTCCCCGGCCGTCCATCCACTTCTGAATGCTGTGTACCCGGACAGGGCTGCAGCCGGGCCCGAGGGCCTGCGCCCCCCAAGGCTGTGCTACAGACCCCCATCGGCAAGGCCTCCGGTCCAGTTTCTCCGTGGCCTGGGCCTTGCTGAGGCCGGATGCAACTTGTGGCATGCTGTCTCTGCACCGAATGCCCTGCGCTCCGGCCCGGGGGGTGGGGGGCCCGGCCCGGCCCAGGGCTGCTGCACAGGATGGCACCCGAGAAGTCGCCTACCGTGCGAGGCACCTGCACCCGGACGTCCGCGCTGTCCAGCGGGGAGTGGCTGCCCTCTCGGGGCCTCTCGGCAGCCTCCAGCCCCTCCTGGTACTTCCTGCTCCTCATGGGGAGAGGGAGCACGTCCCTGCCCGGCCCCCGCCACTCCCCCACCTGGTGGCTGTCTCCATTCTGCTCCTGGGGAGGGGAGGAAGGCCAGGCATGGGCGCGGCTGTCAGCTCCCCGGCGCAGGACCCTAAGGGGGGCTGGCGGATGCAGGGCCCTGTCGACAGACACACACCTCGGCACTCAGGGGTCGGGGCAGGAGGAGGTGAGGGCCTGGGGGAGGAGAGGCAGGGCAGGGTGCTGGAGGCGCTGGCCCCACACTGAGCAACAAGTGACCACGGCAGCCCCAAGCCTTGTTCCCCAACAAAACCCCCGACCGAACCCAGCCCCACTGGAGGACCCAGAGGCTCAGAGAGGTTAGCTCACTCCCCCAGGGCTATACAGCTCCCACCTCTGGCAGGTGGAGAGTAGGCCCGGAGCCCTACCCTGCCCAGCTTCCAGTCGGCTGGGGGTTTGCTGAGGCCTAGCTGCTCCCCCCGGGGCAGAGTCTGAGTGGGCAGGGAGCAGACAGGACACTGGGGACTATGGCTGAGTGGGGCTTGGGGGGTCTGCACTGTGTAAGGACACAGCTGGTGGGACCCTGGGATGAAGTGGGAGGGGACAGGGCCTTGTGGGGGCCTCTCTGGGGGCTGATGGCTGGTCCAGCGTCTCAGGCTGCAGAGGGCACGTTGGTCTCCCATGGCGGGGACGGGTACAGATAAGAGCCGGGGTGGGTGGGGGCAGCTCGGCCAGCGCTGCCCCAGCCTCAGGAACCCGCTGCCGCGCTCCACTTCTAATGGCAGGTGGCTGCCCCTCCGGCCCCAGGGGCCCCAGCTGCCCGCCCTGAGCCCCACTCACCCGCTCCAGGGGGAGCCTCAGCAGGCCCCAGGTCTCTGCACTCAGCCTCTGTGTCCTCTTGGGCCTGGCACCTGGAAGACAGCAGGCCCGGTCAGCCTGGCACTAACCCCTGGCCGAGTGGTGGGCTGGCCCAGGCCAGGGCTCTCTGGGAAGAGTCGGGCTGTCAGCCTGCACTCCGGGGGCTGGCAGGGGAACTTCCCATCTCACGGTCCCCGATGGAGGCAGACGCAGCGTCCACACGGCCTTGCACCCCCCGACTGGACAAGCAGTCAGGCGTGGAGATGGGGCAGACCCTCTAGGGCCTGGGCGGGGTCTGGCCTTGGTATTCCCCACAGGCCCAGTGTCTGAGCTCCTGCCCGTGCCTGGGGCCTCCCCACCGGCCTCCGTGCAGTCCTCTCCTGGAATGCCCTTCCTACCTCCGTGCAGATGGGGCCTCAGACCCTGATCCATGGCACTCTGTTCACCCCTCAACCAACACGCACGTGGACAGCCCAGTCCCCCCACTGCCGAGCGCCCCTCCAGCTGCACACCCACTGGGTGCCCCAGGGGCCCTTGCGCAAGGGTGGGGCTGTGCAAGGTAAGGAAGCGCGGCAGGTAGGGCGAGCGAGGCCTCTGGTGTGCGCGTATGCTCCGGGGGTCCTGTCCTGGCAGCCCCGGACCCTGGACCCACTACCCTCCCTCAAGCTCAGTGACTGGTCAGACCGGGCCACGGGCCTGTCGCCGGCAACGCAGAGGGAACGCGTGGGAAGCATTTTACAGGGCCTGGCGTGTTGTGGACGCCCGCAGGCTGCATGGCGAGGAACGCTGGCCCCCCGTGGTCACCCCAGCATGGCGCTGAGCTCCACGTGTGACACCCACAGCGGAGAGCGGCAGCGAGCCCTCAGCACGGCACCCCGACCCCAGCCTGGGCCCACACCTGCTGCCCAGGACACAGTCCCCAGAGGGAGAGGGGCCGGTTCCGGGCATCATTCAGACCAGCGCAAACCAAACGCCTAGGGCTTCCTACGAGCGGGGCAGGTGTCCAGCCCTTCTCCCTGTCCTGGCCTCCGGGTTCTGAGGAAGCCACACCCTGTTCCCCACTCTCTAGAGGCCTTGGGTGGAAAAGCGGTGATCGGAGGAGGAGGGCATCGGTGGCGGCTGTCCCGGGAGTCCAGGGAGGGGACAGCTGCAGCAGCCTGACCAGGAGACGGCGGCCAGTGGCCCCTTGGGCCCAGGATCTGGGGCTGTCCGCCGCCCCTCCCCCATCCTTTCGGCTGCTGTGGTCAGTGCCAGGCCTGCCCCTGCCCCCTGCACACAGCCCCTGGCCAGCAGGCATTGCCCAGGTGCCAAGCCAGGGAGTACCGTCTCTGGGCACGCAGCCTGGCCTCGTGTTGTGCGACCGAAGGAGCTGGAGCAGGCCCAGAGAGGGGGTCCCCTCTGCTTGTTTCCTCATAAGGGCACCCACCCGAACACCATCTATCCACCCCGGACTGGACAGGGTGGACCGCCCACCCCGGCAGACGGGCAGCTCTGAAGGGACAGTAGGATCCGTCCCACACCGACTGGTGCCTGGGGGCGGCGCCCGGCTGTGGCGGTAACGGAGGAGCACCTCGGTTCCGGGACAGCCGAGTGGCCCTGTCAGGACGGGCAGGCCGCTGTGCGTGGCCCCTTACTCACCACAGCCAGCAACAAGCCGGTTCCATCTCCCGCCACGGGCCGGCTGACGGCCCCTTCCTTGGCTGCTCCCTGATAGCCGGGGGCCTGATTCGATGTCCCCAGCTTGTCTGCTGGGCCCCGCCTGGCTGGACAGTCAGGCCCCGGCCGCGGTGGAGGCTGAAATGCCCCTCTGAGACCCAGCTTGTGTCCGGCTCCAGGGTGGGTCCCCTCATGGCCCTCTGAGTCTGGCTAAAGGCACCCTCTGTCTGGAGCATGGGCTGCCCTCACTGGGGCATTCAGCCCAGAGCAACGCTGGCGCACTGCCCGTCCTTCCCACCCCAGAGGGCAAGGTCTGGAAACTTCCCTGAGCACCACCCCACTCCTGCCTGAGTCTGACCAGCACCCTCGTCATCATTTCTGCCCTACAGGCTCGTGATGTGCCCCTCCCATGTGCAGCTTGTCCCACTTAGGCGGGCAACCCCGCTTTCTAACTGTTTGGCTGTGTCCCCCAGCTCCTTCCTGCCTTCAATCTCTTCCCAAATCCCAGCAGCTCCGCCTTCAAAACAGACCCAGAATCTGACCCCTCCTCATCTTGCTGCTCTCTTTGCCCCCTGTTCATGCTGGGGTGGGCCAGAAAGATGCCCGCAGGGCCTGAGTTAGATCTTCTTCTGTTCACCCTGCAGGGGCCCCTTGGCATGGGGAGGGGCTTACACAGGACAGAGCCCCCCCTCATTGCTCCTCCCAGCCAGGCTTACCCAGGCCCCAGGACCTTTGCACGACTGTCCTCCATTTAAGTTCAGGCTCACTCCCTCCTCCCCTTCCAAGTCTTTGCTCAGATGTCACTGCTATGCACCAAATGTTTGTGTCCCCCACATTCCACGTTGAAGACTCAAACTGCAACGTGATGACATTAGGAAGCAGGGCCTTGAGAGGTAATCAGGGTTGAGCCGAGGTCATGAGGGTGACCCCAGTGTTGGGATGGGTGCCCTTATAAGAAAACACCACAGAGCTTCCTCCAACCCCAGACCCCACCCCGCTGGCTCCCTGCTCTCACACCTCCAGCCTCCAGAAGCATCGGAAGTAAATATCCGTATTTTTAAGCTGCCTGTTCTGCGGTATTCCGTTCCGCAGCCCGAGCTGACGGAGACGGCGGCCCCACACGGCCCACGCACACTCACACCCAGCCTCACGGCTGTTCCTTCTTCCCAAACACCTGTAGCGTGTTATCTGTTCACTACTGTTTGCCACACACTCGTCGCCTCTGGCCGCCTTGGCCGGTCTCACCCCCTGATGATGAGCAGGCAGTTTCCTGTTTATTACGCGGGGCCCTGTCTGTGGCTCCCCAGGCACCATCATGCCCGCTGCCCTCCCAAGACTCTGGGTACCGGGGCTCAAGAAAAGAGACCGCCAGCCACAGTCACGGGGCCTGGAGGGGCAGAGCCCGGGTCAGGACATGAGAGGTCAGGCCCACTTGGCAAGCTCCGGAAGGTCGAGCCAGGAGCAGCCAGAGAAGGGACAGACATGAGGACAGCTAGGACCCCCGGCGGCCTGTCTTCAGCTGCGTGTCACAGGGGCCTGGCCTCAAAGCGGGCTGCAGGCCGCGTGCTGAGTGCACAGAGGGACAGGGAGGCGTCCACATCTTCAGCCCTCCCCAGGGAGTGCCCTCATCCCTGCCAGGCACTATCCTCAGGACAACCAGTGGGCCCAGTTCCCAGGACAGGACCATGGGGCACAGCTGGGTCAAATCACTGGGTCAGCTAGCCAGGATTGGGCGAAGCCAGAGCCAGAGCCTGCAGCCGAAATTGTGGCTCAGACATTCACTCTGTACATCCCAACCCGCTTTGGTGGCCAAACACAGTGTCCATGGACGGCCCATACCCTGTGGGACAGAAGATAGCCAGGCCCAGCTCCCCAGGGCTCAGGGCTGGCTCCATCCTCTTATGAACTGATCATGCTTCCGCGTCCCAGGTGGGTGCAGTGGGATCTCCATCTGACAAACCCATCCACCCTGGGCCCCTCACCAGAGAGGGCAGGGGCATGGCACAGCAGGAGACCTCAGGGGACTGACCCAGACCCAGGCAGCAGCGGCAGGAGGGGCCCACGTCCACCCAGACTCGTTCTGGGGTCTCTGTTGGGATGGGGCCTGCAAGGCTGGTGAGGTTAACCCACAAACTGAGCCACAGCCAGCGCCAGGCTCTGGGTCCTCCAGCTGCATAAAGGGCTCTTGTTTTCATCAGGACAGGGAAGAAAAGCCCCTGGGTCCTGGCCTCTGGCTAGCCAGCTACGCCCCACCCACCGCAGCCCCGCCCACCGCGGCCCCGCCCGGTGCTCCCCTGGCCCCCTTCAGCGCCCCCCACAAACTGACAGGCTGTACACACACAAGTGCCCCATCCCTACCCCATAGGGTCAGTTCTGGAAACTGGGCCAGGCCACCACCCACGCTCCGTGTGCATGCACGGAACCTGCCCCTGCAGGAGCCCTGTGGTGCCCCCGCCACAAGGCCCTGCCCCTGCCAGGCTCACCTGAGCAGGGGTCTCCTCCAGGGCTGCCCAGACTCAGGGAGCCCGCCTGCCTGCAGCAGCAGCCCTGCAGGGCCTGAAGGCCCCCAGAGCGGCCCAGGGCCCGCACACCTGCCTCCATGGCCTGAGCGGGCCGCTCTGGAGAACGGCCTGTGTGGCGGCGGCAGCCTGGCGGGGAGGGGGCTTCCGGGGGCCCTGGCTGGGAAAGGTCTGGGCACTGGGCAGGGCAGCAGAGCCGGCCTGGGGAGGACAGAAGCTGCCTTGTTCCCAGCACAGCCCAGCCGTTCACCCGTGATGTGCCCCGCCTTTCCCCAGCTCAGAAAAGGGAAAATGGCAGGAGAACCTGGGGCTGGCTGCGCCCCCGTGGGAGCCTTTCCAGGAGCCCGGCCCAGCCTTGCCCCCACTTGCTGCTGGCTTCCTCAGAGGGGGCCTCGCAGGGCCAGGGGCTCCAAGCAGAGCTGCCCACCCTCAGAAAAACACCACCCAAAGGGTCGGCACCGTCTGATACATCCTGGGGCAGGGTGGGGGGGCGAAGGGGGAGCCCTCCTCCACCCCACCCACCCCCTTCAGCCACAGCACCCCAAAATAGGGTGACTGGGGGTCCCAGAGGGCTTTGCACCTTCACTCCTGTCCTCACCCCGAGTTGGAGTGACACATGCCCCCCATTTCCCGGGATAGGCCAGGCTTAGAAACCCCCAGCATTAGGCAGGGAAACCCTGCAGCCCCTCCACCACAACCTGGAGCCTCTTCCCCGGCCTCCTCCTCAGCAGGCCTGAAACTCTGGAGGCTGGGGCAGGGCAGGCACCCCCGGGAACACAGGCACGAGGGGATTGGGGTGACTCCCCAAAACTCAAGAACCACAGGTTGGGGTCCGTGCAGGCGGGGAGGGGGCAGCTAGCTCCCTGCTCGGAGCCTGCACCACACCCACCTACAGTCACTTGGGAAGCCAGCTCAGGGTGGCCCCCCTCCCAGGACCCCATACTTCTTATCCATTTGCTTTGCAAGGAACATTCTGTTCCCACGTGCCCCTGCGTGCCTAACAATGTTGACATGTATGGGGTGACCGGCAGCCCGCGAATGAGGTCATTAGAGCTGCCTTGGCTCATCCCGGGCCTCACCTGCTTAGCACCCCGAGCACGGCTCTCCTCCTCTTGGCTGATGCGGCCTCCCCCTCCAGTCCCCCGGCCCAGCCCTCAGCCCGGAGCATGTGGAGCACCGAGACGGGAGCAGTGAGCGCCCTGTCCTCGTCCTCCTTGTTGGCCATGGCGTCACCAGGTGATAAACCAGCGGGGCTTGGGGTGACGACAGGCCCTCACTGCCCCAGAGACCAGGAAGCACAGGCCTGAAGGCCTCACGTTCAGGCCACGCCTTTGTCCACACCGTCTCTGCCCCTGAACGCTTTTCTCCCCATGCTTTCCAATCTCCTGACTCCTGACTTGACCCCGGGGAAACAGGGCCCCTCCGTCGGTGCCCTGAGCACCCTGGACACCCGGTCACCTCCCACCCCCACTGGGCACTCCGGAGCAGGGCCAAGCAGCGGCGCCGAGGCAGACACCCCCAGGGACGGACCACCCTTACTGGGCAGCTCTGTCCGACATTCTCCTGCTTGGGGGCAGAGTCCACCTCCCGGTGAACTGCACCCAGAAGCCCAAGCACGAGCCTGCACCCCATGCACCCCAGGTGGCCCTCCTGCCACATCCCTGCCCACCCAGCCCGAGAGCTCACCTTGGGCCTCGTAACCAGCCAGGTCCGGCTTCTCTGTGGCCGCAGGGCTGGTCAGCCGGCCCAGCACCAGCTGTAGCTGCGCCACGTTCATGCGGGCCGTGAGCTCCCCATTGCGGTCCCCGATCTACAGCCAAGCAGGGCCAGGTTAGTGGGCAGGTGGGCTGGGAGGCTCCGGCAGACTGGCCCTGAGCCCTGGGCCTCCAAGGGAACCGGGCCTCACTATGCCTCAGGGATGGAGTCTGGGTGTTTGTCCCTGGGTAAGGTGGCCACATGGGCCCCAGGTAGCCCCCCTCACACCCCAGGAATGCCTGGGGCCTCAGGCAGCCAGCCCTGTGCCACTCCCAAAAGCAGGTGGCCTGCCCCAGACTCCACCTTTCTCAGTCCCTGGAGCCTCCCATGCACCCCTCCGGCCCCGTCCAGGCCCCCAGCTCAGAGCAGCAGCTCAACAGGAGGACCCTGCTGCAGAGGAGTGAGGGCACTACCCAAGAACAAGCCGAATAGTGGGAGGCCACGGCCCAACCTCGAGTGGAGCCCTGGGGCCACTGGCGTGCCCCCGCCTCTGCTCAGGGGGCCGTGGGGACTCTCCTGACACAAGCTTCCCTGTTGCCCCACCACCTGGGCTCCTATGGGTCTTGCCCACAACAGGCATGGGGCTATGGTGGGTCTGGGAGGGTACTGGGCGTGTGCTGGGGGGACGTGACATCAGTGGGGCCAAGGAGGATGGGACTGAGGTAAGAAGGGGGCAGGCTAGGAACTGGGAAGCTGGAGGCCACCTGGGACAATCTGACCATAGTAGGAGGGTCCTGGGTGGACCGGCCCTCGAAGACCCTATCATCCCCAGGAAGGTGTCCAGCGGGGGCTCCCAGGGGGAGAGCCCAGGGGCAGCCAGGCCTTTGTGCTCCTGGGCTGCCTGTGGCAGGTCATTTCCACCTTGGCCTGGCCCGGTTCCATCAGGGACACAGGACCTGGTCGTGGGCCCGCGCACAGGGAACACTGACGCTTTACGGGTGGAAAGCAGGCCCCTGCTCCCCGCCCCTCACCCCCGGCTACAGCAGATAAGCCGCCACCGGGCCTCTGAAGGCACATCCAGAGCACAACAGCCTAGAAGGGATGGAGGAGCATCCAGGGAGGAGCCAGAGGGCACAGAGGCACCTGGCCTGGTCTCAGCTGGGCTGGGCAGTGCCTGGGGACTGGCCGCAGGGCAGGCCGGCTCACCTCCTGGGAGATCTCCAGGTGTTTCTTGGCGAAAGTCAGGGCCTGTGCCGGGCTCCCCATGGACACGTAGGCGTTCCCCAAACTCCAGCACGCCCGGCCCTCGCCCACTCTGCCAGGGCGGGAAACTGAGTTCACATGTGCAGCCCGCGGCCCGCCAGCCTGCCCACCAGCCTCCAGGTGGTCGGGCCCATCTTGACAGGAGCACGGTGGGCGGGCCTGGAGTTCCTGGCGGGGCCTCGCTCGGCCCCTACCGGCCGTGAGGCTCCCCCCTCCCCTGCCCCCGTGGCTCCCTCCACCCTTGGGGTCAGGTCATAATGACCCTCAGGTCATTAATCTTCTAATTAAGTTGAAAAAATCACAAAATGTAAATGTAAATGTAACCACTCAAGTGCAGGCCCAGGGGCTCGGTGCACTCAATGATCCACGGCCGTCACCATCTGGTTCCAAAGCGTCGTCACCCACGAGAGCAAAAGGGCTGGCCACTTCGAGCCTCCCGACAGGGCGGCCCGCGGGCAGCCCTCTCCGCCCCACACCCCGCGAGAGGCGCACGGCCCGCGGCTCTGAGGCCCCTGCCCCGGCCGCTGCCCACCCCACACCTGTGTGTGTGGCCATGT
The DNA here is from genome assembly GCF_002201575.2 of Neomonachus schauinslandi. Classification (NCBI taxonomy): domain Eukaryota; kingdom Metazoa; phylum Chordata; class Mammalia; order Carnivora; family Phocidae; genus Neomonachus; species Neomonachus schauinslandi. The sequence continues at coordinate 92,280,483 of NC_058415.1, read as the reverse complement.
GTTGGGGAGACACAGGGCTGCTCAAGGGGCCACGGACCGGGTGACGTGGGCCCAACCCCCAGCCAGCCCGCCCCAGGGTCGCCACAAGCGGCCGGCCCAGCGCCCACCCGGTCTCTCCTGGTCCCACTTAGTGGATGGTGTGACCCTGCAGCGGAGGGAGGCTGAGGCCAGGCGGGCCGCCCTGCACAGAGGCGCTTAGCAGTCAGCGGCAGGGCAGCGGTCCTTACTCAGGCCACAAGGACCGTCTGGAGCCCCCGGGGCCAGGCCTGACCCCCCGTGTCCCCGCGTCCCCGCCGCGCGCACCTGTCGGCCAGCTCCTGGGCAATGAGCAGGTGGCGCAGGTGGTACTCGGCCGCGCGCTCGTAGTCCTGCAGCAGCGTGTACGTGTTCCCCAGGCTGTAGCAGGCCTGCGCCTCCACCGCTTGGTCCTTGAGCTGCCGGGACAGCTGCAGCGTCTTCCTGCGGAGAGGGCAGAGGGTCAGCCCCAAGGAGGAGGGTTTCCAGCACCCCCTTTTCTGGGGGCCCACATCTGAGGGGTGGACAGTGGGCGATGGGGATGCAGTCCACCTGCTCAGTGACCTCAGCCCCAGGGTCCCACGGGCATCTCCACAGAGGACCGGGGGACAGCACACCCCAGCTCGGGGTCCTGACTCAGGATGTCAGGGCTCAGCACAGGACCCGGGGCTGGTGACCCAGTCTCTGCGACTCAGGCCAGGACGCAGACGGCTCACAGGGCATCCCAGCACAAGCCAGGGACGCCCAGGAGCCCACGTGGTCTTTACCCTCTGAGTCCGTATAAGAGCGATTACACCGACACCCCAGAGCCATCGTGGAGAGCAAAGACAGCCCTGGGGTTCCCCCAACAGCTGGCCCTGGGAGGCCCTCGGCCAAGGCCAGCTGTGTCCCCGGCACACGGCAGCTTCTGCCGGCACTTACCGAGTGAAGGGCATGGTAGTTCTTGTCCCTGGCAGCCCCAGGACATGGGCTTTGTCAGTCTGCCCTTCTGGGGTGGCCCAGAACCCCCCCCCACCTGGCCCCTGGGGAGGCTGGGAGGTCAGGCTCACCTCCGACCTTAGGCTGGCGCCCAGGTGGCCCCCCTCCCCCGGGCTGGGCTGGGCGGGTGGGGGCGGGCGGGCAGGCCTGCCTACTTGTAGTACTCGGCGGCCACGTCAAAGCGCCCCAGGAAGATGTGGGCGTTCCCCAGGTTGCTGTAGGCCCTCCTCTCGGCCGCCTTGTCTCCAAATTCCTTAGCAATGGCCAGGCGCTGAGGACACAGACCGGAGGCCTGGGTGGTCACAGAGCAGCCCCGGGAACCTAGGCGGATGGCAGACGCAGCCTCCCCGCCCAGGGCGGCCAGCCCAATGTCTGCGTGTGCAGAGAGGGCAGCCCGGGACCCCGTACCAAGCGCAGACCAAGCAAGGCGGCTGGGGAGCCCCGCGGCGCACTCACCTCCTTGTGGAAGGCTGTGGCCTCCATGAAGCTCCCCAGCAGGTAGTGGGTGTTGCCTAGGTTGCCATAGGCCCTGCCCTGGGCCGCCCGGTCGCCCAGCTCCTTCACCAGGGACAGATTCCTCCTGGGGGTCGCATCTGTCTGAGCCGTGTCCCTCTCAGTGCACGGGAAGCAGGGGCCCCGTGACCCACCACCCACCCACCCAGGCTAGAGGGTGATGAGCCGGCGGCCTCCACTCGGCTCCTCCCAGAGGCGTGCCCCAGTGGGTGCCGTGTGCGCTCTGAGGCTCAGTCAGGGGCTCGCCTGCCCCAGGAGGCTCCCTCAAACAGACGTCCCCGGCCTTCTTGCAGCCCAATGTTTTCTAGCACCACGCCGGCTTCTCCACGCTGCTGTGGATGACTGCTGTGTGGGGGACGCCGGGGGCTTGGTGGACCCCACCAGACGCTGAGGGCAGGTGCAGGTCGGGGGTGGGGAAGGAGAGCTGACCCGCTGTCGCCATACGGGGGGTCTGCGGAGAGCTGATGGGCCCAGATGTGGGCGCTCTGTGCCTGGGGCGGCTGCCCCACCCCGCGGCCGGCAGCAGGGGCTCAGGAAGTGCTCCGGAAAGCGTGGACACACCATGGCCCGCTGGCTCTCTGGCACCCCTGCCCGCCCCACTCACTCATAGAACTCGGAGGCTCTGCGCAGTGGCTCCCGGACGTCGGGCGGCAGGTGCCCAGGGTCCTGCGTGGCGGTCCACGACAGCTGCTTGCCCTTGGCGTGGTACACGTTGCCGATGTTGTACAGCGCCCTTGCCTCCCCGACCTGGGGGTGGCACCGAGGTTGGGGGACCCTCTGCAGACCTGGCCCCCGAGGAGCTCACTGGCCCTGGTCCCTGCGGCTCCCGAGGCAAGGACCCAGAGGGGGGAGCTCGCAGGTGACGGCCGCTCTCCAAGGACACCCCGAGTGACTGACTCAGCAGGGGAGGTGCGACCACGCCTGGCGCGGGCACCCTCTCATCTCTGCCGCCCGGGCGGGGAGGAAGGGGCTCCCAGCTGGGCCTGGCCCCCCTGAGCTGTGACTTGGGGCGAGTCATCCCGTCACGGGGGGAGGTCACAGAGCAGGACAGTCAAGTGTCCGCATAGGCCTGGGCCCACAGCTGCTCCATCCCCGGCTGCCACGCCAGCCGGTGTCCCTCTGGAGCCCAGCGCGGGGCGGTCGGTAAGAGGAAGGGCTGACACAGAAGATGGGGGGCTAGGGACTCTACCTTGGGCAGCCGGGGCGGGCCATCCTCCCATCTTCCTCCCACGGGGGACAGCATGGGGCCACAGGTCAGGGGCACCCGCCCCCCAGGGAGCCGCTGACCGACCTTGTCCCCCTGCTCCTGGGCGATGTCCAGGTGCCGTTGGCAGCAGACGACAGCCTCGTCAAAGCGGCCCAGCACCTTGAGTGTGTTGCCCAGGTTCCCGCTGGCCTTGGCCTCCCCCATGCGGTCACCAATGGTCCTGGAGGGCAGGGAGCAGTGAGCGGGACACTGCGCCCAGCAGGGAGCCCGGGCAAGGGTGGGGTTGGCCTGGCAGGACCAGCCCTGGGCTGACTGGGGCAATGCTGGGCAGGGGTCCTGTGGCTGGTGGGCAGGGCCCCCTCAGGCAGCCCCCCAGGCAGGGAGCCCAGCTGGGGTCACTTCTCTGTGGCGCCCAGCCTGCAGCTCTCCAGGTTTGGGCAGCTGCCCGGATGGAGACAGGGAGAGCCGGGGAGAAGTGGGGACCCGGCCGTGTGAATAAGTTTCAATAAGCTGTCCAGGTGCTGAGGACACCGTCTGGGGCTTGCCGGCCGGGGAAGGGCCTGTGGGCACGGCTGGTGGGAGCCCCAAGAAGCTCCACTCCCTCTCAGGCAGGCCCACGCACGCGGACACACTCGGGATAGCGGGCCACAGCCACACCCACACACAGGCAGACAGAGGGACCACAGCCCTTCTCCCAGGCCCGGGGCACCCACTCGGGTCCCTTGGAGCTGAGCTCGCTGAGGCAGGGTGGCCGCGCTCACCGGGCCAGCAGCAGGTCATGTCGGTGGTACTCCAGCGCCCGGGCGTACTCCTTCAGGTAGAAGTAGGCATTGCCCAGTTGGCTGTAGATGGCACTCAGCGTCTTCAGGTCCTCGGTGCCCACCTGCACCGCGGCCTCAAAGAAGGCCGCGCCCGCCTTGAAGTCCCCGGCCTTGCAGAGACGCTCCCCCTCCAGGGCGAGCTCCAGGCACGAGGCCTCCATCCTGGGCGAGGGGAGAAAAGTCACAGCTCGCCCCTCATGCAGTCATGCAGGGGACGCGTGCTCCCCACCCCATTGTCACGAGGACCACGAGGCCCTGGGACGGCGGTGACCCACGCCACGCCTGCGCACACAGTGCCCAAACCTCACTGCCCGCCCTTCGCTACCAGGGCTCAGGAGCCCCCGGCAAAGATGTGAGCCTGTGACCACAGCAAGACCCTCAGGCCACGGTGGCCAAGCTCCAAACACAGCCTCCCGAGAAATCGCAGGCGCCTGGGTCAGGGCCACCCCTGGGCCTGGTGCCACATCCGTCCTCCAGAGCAGCCGCGGGCCCTGAGCCTCACCAAGGACAACCGAGGCTCAGAGAGGTTCGGAGAGCTGGCCAAGGCCAGAGGGGCAGGACCTGACCCCTCCCTCATCCTAGAGTGCGCCCCCGCCCTCCAAGGTCTCCATGGGGGACTGCGGGCTCAGGCATCCTCTGTCCTCGCCTCCCATTCTTGGGGGAGGCATGGCTGTGTCCGAGCCAAGGGTCAGCCAGCCCTGAGAGCTGAGGAGCACTCAGCTGGCCCCCTGACAAGCAGCAGCCCCCACCCCCATGGCACTACCGCGGGAGGACGAGACAGGACCACGTCCCAGGACGACCCTGACCCCCGGGAAACTGCTCCAGGTCCCCGGCCGTGAACCCAGCCCAGCTCCAAGGGCCCAGGGCCCCATGTGACCACCAGCGCCCTCACCGGAGGCTCGCCAGCCCCTCCTGCTCCGACCTTTGGGCCAGGGGCATCAAAGAAGCAGCCCCTTACCCTTGGGCCCTGCTTGCCCCCTGAGGTGGGGTCCGGGCCCCCCAGCTGCTAGCCTGGGCCCTGCTCACTGGCGACCCCAGGGCCCCTGGGCCTTGGACGAGCTGCCCCGAGCACATGGCTGTCAGGGGAGCCTTGTGTGTGGGGGTCATTCAATCAGGCTGGCCCTGGTTCTGGCCCTCCCTGCTGTGGGGTTCTGGGCAGGCCACATCACCACTCAGAGCCTCGGTCTTCTCCTCCGCCCTCTTCCGGCTGGTCCTACGGGTTCTAGGCTTAAGGCCGTTGCCCTGCCCTGGGGTGGGAGAGTGGGGTCCCAAGCTGGAGGGCACCCTGGCAGGTGACCCTACACGCAGCCCTGGAAAAGTGGGGGGCACGTTCTGCACGGCCGAGGGCCAACCCCGATTACTGGGGTCCGTGGAAAGCCTACGGGAAAGTGAGAACGTCCACACCAAACGGCCCTCGTGCCCCAAGGCACCCACCCCTCTGGGCTGTGTTAGAGCCATGAAGGGATCGGCAGTTACAGGGGGGAACGCACATCTTCCCTCAACAAACAAACATACAAACAAACAAACCTGTCTATGGTAGTGCTTCTCAACCATTTAACCAAACAACCCCTTGATACAAACCACAGTGCCCTGCCCACTTCACCCCTGCATTGTCAAGAAAACGGGTGCTTTAAACCTTTCCAACACCACACACCAAACAGGCAGGGGTGCAGCCAGAGCCCCGAGACGCTGAGCCCAGCACCCGACACCCCACGGGCTCAGAGCTCTCTGCTGGGGAAGCCCCCCACCTTGCCCAGCCTCGACTCCCCAGCATCGGGGTCGCTCCTCCAGGGAGGGGTGGGCTCTGGGACCCGGCACCGGCCTGCCTGCCTCCTCCAGAATTGAGCAGAGCTCGGGGGGCCTCTCCGAGAGCCGGGGGCCAGAGCCTCGGGCCTCCTGCCCACCACCCTCTGGGAAGGGCCATCCAGATGCCACGCTGCGGGAGCGCCCCAGCAGCCCACCCCCGTGGCCACTGCCACGCACGGGGCTCCTTAATCAAGGCCTGCTTGTCCTTGCCCAGCTGGGCACCATGCCGTCTGACGCGGGGGACCGACCTCTCCTCCCAGGTGACTTGGCAGGACCGGGGGCTGGGGTCTGTGATGCTGCCGCATCCGGAGCCGAGCGCGCCCTGCTGGCTCTGACAGGTTCGACTGGGGAGCGGCCGCCTCCGACCCCGTGTTCCTGCCGAGACCCCATGGCAAAGGAGGATTCTGGTGTGGGAAGGGGCTGGGGGTCCACTGAGGGGGTGTCCGGCGCAGCCATGCTGAGTCACAGACGGGCGGGTCTAACCCAGGCCCCAGGAACGTGAGGACACCCCCTGGAGAGGCCGCAGGCAGGGTGTCCGTCCCGGGAGCCCCACCCCTCTACTGAACCCGAGAGCCTCCCACGCACCTTGACCTCCAGCCCCCCGCCCCGGTCAGCTCCCAGCTGCCCAGGTGCCCACCGCACCTCTTCCTCTGCAGGTTACGCATCTTCTGCACATATAGCCACAGCTCCAGGCCCACGGGCAGCAGCAGGGGGCGGGGGCGGGGCGCGCCATACACCACCTTGCACACGGCCTTCTCCGCCAAGCTCAGGGCCACAGGCTGGCCCTCTGTGGAGGCGGCCGGCATGGCGGGGCTCCAGGCCTCCCTCCTGGCCCGCCAACACCCGCCCCGCCTTGGCTGCTGGTCCCGGGGAGGCACCGGCCTCGTGGTTCCCCAGCCTCTGCCCACCCCAGCGTGGTGGGCCAAAGGCTCTGGTGTCCTAGGCTCCAAGAGACCCCAGGTCCTTGGGCAGGCTGTGCAGGGCCTCCCGGGGACTGAGGTGGATCAAGGGATCAGGGCAGCTCAGAGCTGGGGATCAGCATCGTCAGCAGGGAGGGCAGGGCCTGGGGGGGGGCGGGGGTGGGGGGAGACTCTCTCTGCCAGGCCACTTGCCCAGCTCAGCAACGGGCATTGGGTGGCAGAGGGCTCCAAGGCTGTGCAGCTCTGGACCTGGGAAGAGGAAGGGGGTGCTGTTCTGGGGTTCCCTCTGACCCCGGACCTACCTGGAGTTGGAGCAGATGGAGGAACCCGAGAACAAGAGGGAGGATGGGAGGCCCAAGGCAAAGGCCATCCCAGATACAGGATCTCAAGGCCAGCATCAGCCCTGGAGGCCCTGCCCACACTGGGGGCAGGGGTCTGGCAGGGCTGAGTCTCAGGAGGGGCCAGGCAGGTGAGGACAGAGGTGGGGGGATCTGGTCCCAGGCTGCCTGCTCTCCAGAGTGTCCAGACCGAGTACTTTCCTCCCTGCCCAGAGGCTTCGGCCGATGCCCCCTGTCTACCCGTCAGAACAGCTCAGCTGAGAGGTATAGGGCAGGCCTGGGTCACCTCCGTTTTATCTGGCTCTTATTAACAAACTGGACCCCCAAACCCTGCACCCTCAGATCAATCCCAGGCCCCCTACTCTGCCTCCCAGGGCCCGCCTGAAGGGCAGGTTACCCTCTCTTGTCTTTCCTGAGACCTACCCAGCCTGGCCAGGCCCACTTCCCTGCTCAGTGAAAAAGATTCTGGAGCTTCTGTCCCCTGACAGCACCTCTGCAGACCTGTCGCCTGGCATGCGCCCACGTACACCAGGGATGGACTGGTCTGCAGCCGCCCTGGGCTACCAACTCCAGGGCCAGTTTGTGGAGCTGGCCTTCCTGCCCACTAGCCACACATCCACCCAGCAGGGCTGCCTGGGGCCTATCCACCCCATGGGCCACCAAGAGCTCCACTCTCAGGGCACAAGACCCCCTGGAGCTCTGGGCTGGGCTGGCCAGAGTTCGCAGGGCCCCCAGGGCTGTGGTCTCAGCTCCCCGGCAGCCTCACCACCCTTACCCTGGGAGGGGTAGCCTCCCCACCTGGGATTTGTCATCCAGGCTAAATGGATGCTTCATTGTTGACCTGTAGTTCTCCACCTTCCAGGAGAGCTCAGACCCCACACCTCCGGGTTGGGTCTGTGGAGGCCTGGCCCACCCAGTGGGGCCACATCCCCCTGCACGGATCCACCCCGATGCTGGGACTGCACAGCGTACCCTTCCTCACAGGGGCCCACCAGGCCAGCTTTCCCAGTGGCCAGACCACAGTGGCCAGGAGACAGGATACCGTCTGCCAAGATCCTGTCGTCCACCCACAGGCTTACCGGTTAATAAAATGGTTATCGACTCCCCAGTGGCCAACCTCACTATTCTGGCCACCACATCATGCCCACACCCTTCCAGCCTGGCCTTGGCATCCAACACAGTATCCCAGGAGAAGCCATCAGCCCAGCCTCACTTGGACCAAACTGCCCTGCTCCCCATCAGGCTCCTGCCCTCATCCATCTGCCCTACCAGCCTCTGTGGAGTCCTCCAGTGCTGACCACTTCGGCTGGTCTCCAAGCCAGGCCCCTAGCTCCCACCCCACATGGTTAACCGGGGGCTGTGTCCCCCTTTGCCCCATTCTCTGTTAAATGCAGTCACTGTCCTCCCTCTTCAGGGATGTCACCCCCAGTCTGGGCCACCGAGCAGATGCTCCAGGACCCCTGCTCACCCCCATCCCGCTGCCCCCTAAGCAGAGCCATCCTGACTCCCTTCCACAAGGAGATTTCAGGACAGCATAGGGCGGGGAGCATGGTGGGAACAGGAATCGCTGGTGGAGGGACATATGTGTCACTTAGTTTGGGAAGGCATCGGGGGTTGCGTTTCTAGGGAGCCCTGGGGCCAGGTCATTACTCCCCAGACGCCCAGCCATGGCCAGTGCCTGGGATACGGTGGAAGGAGCCGCATGGGGATGGGGAGATGGCAGGGCGCCCGTCCCGCTCCTGAGGATGCCCCTGTCTGGCCACCTTATTCTGGGGCACACCTCTAACAGGTCACCCCCCAGTGGGGGTGCTCACCACCCACTCCAGGAGCACTCAGCTGCTGGCCTGAAGGGGAGGGGGAGAGGACCCCCCAGGGCCTCCCCACTTTCAGGGGCATCTTGGCCACCTGCCCACCCCCTGCACCCTCCTCCCCCAGGCCCATCGGGCCCTCCCTCCCCAATCCCTGCTCCAGGCGAGTGGGCCCGCGTGCAGTAGAGCAGAGTTCTGAGCATTAACTGCCCCCATCTGCCTCTGCCTCCCCGACCCGGTCCCCTCCCCAGGGCCCCATCTAGGGACTTGTTGGGCCCACGGGCACACTCACGCTCAGGCCCCTCTCAATGTGCCTTCCAAGCCCATGTCCCCAGACCCCCATGTCACCAGGCAGGAATTTGGCACGGGAAGGGAGCTGCTGGGAGTGGGCTGGGCCTGGCCCAGAGGTTCCCCCAAACAACCATCTGCAGAGCGGTCAAACCAGACGGACCCTGTCATGGGGCACCCATGTGCTGGGCTGCCCACACCCCTTGGCTGCCCTGCCACAGGTGGGCTTCCCTGGCCCGAGCGCAAGGGGGTGGATGACCTTCTGACGGCTTCCTCCAGCCCCGAGCCGCCGTGGCCCAAGGGTGCTGGATCCGAGGAAGCGGTCCCCTCCTCTCCAGCTAACAGCCCCCGTCCGTCCAGGATGCTCCCACACACGGCTCCCTGACTCCCACCCCTGCCTGCCAGCCTCCAAAAGCCAGCTCTGAGCGGGAACCGCCCTGCCCACAGCTGGCTGCCAAACTCCCCCGGGGTGTCCTCATGGGCCCGCAGGAGGGCTTGGGGCTGCGCACCCCAAATCCGTGCTGGGCTTGCCCCTTCGAGCTCAACTCAGTTCTCAGCTTGCTAGGAGGCCAGGCTGGGCTCAGGGCCTCTCCCAGCATCCCCTCTGAGCTCTGTCCCTGCCAAGGACAGCTCCCCCAGGCCAGGGTCCTGTCTGGCGTGTTACTGCTGGGCCCCAGCCCTGGCCCACACCCCAGACTCCCAAGTTGAGACTGTGGGTGTGGACTAGCACGATAGGGACGCCATGCTCAGCTGTGCAGGGCCTCCCAGGGCTAACACCCCTACACACGCGTGCACACACACACACAGTTGCCGGGTCAACTCCTGTCCTTCCCACCAGGGTGCTGTGAAGGGGATCCTCTAGGGCGGGCCTCCAGCATCAGCTGCCAGCAAACCCCCCGCACACCCCTCCCCTACATGGGGCCCAGGAGCCAGGCCGGGGGGCTCGGCACTCAATCTTGGGACCACACAATGGGGGCTGTGTCTCTCACCAGAGGCACAGGGACCAAGGTGGGAGGAGCGGCAAGGCCTCCTTTTCACTCGCCACCAGGGCCTCATTCTGCACGTGGGGCGGGGCGGGGTGGGGGGCAACAGAGGTTTGCCGCTGATGCCCAGCGGGGCTGGAGAATCCTCTCAGGCAAGGCTAGGCCCTTGAAGGCTCAGCAGCTGCGGAGGCCGCCAGGTCCCAGGAATGATGATGTCCATCCAAGTTGGGGACCCGTCAGGCGCCCTGGAGGCAGGCAGGCCTGCCCCTGCCTGGCACTCGTGCTGACTGTACTGGGCCCCTGGCATCCCTGGCAGAGTCCATTCCCCCGGGGAGGACCTTGTGCCCACCCAGCTCGGGCACCTGGCATCACCGTGCGCAACACCGACAGGCCCAGAGTCAGCGCGCGCGGGCATGCCGTTCAGGTGTCATCTCTGACAAAGCACAGACCGCAGGCATCATCCACGAATCTGCCCGGAGGCAGGTGCCCTTTTAGGCAGGCACACACCCCAACTGGCTGGCTGGCTCTGCAACCCAGATTCAAGCCTGCAGTCCCCTCAACCCCAGATTCATGGTGGGTCCATGGGGGACAAGGCCCCACCCATGACGAAACCCAGTCCCTTCAGCCATGCTGCCTCCCAAGAACCCAGACCGCAGCAATGGGGAGGTGGTGCCAGGCTTGGGAGGGAGCTCCTGGCAGCCCCCCTCCACACACCTGCTATGCCAGGGGGCCCAGCTGTCAGGAGCGCAGCTGGTGAAGCTGTAGGTCTCCCTCCCCCTGTCCCAGGGCAGTGGGGGGGCTGAGGGGGGGTCCAGCAAGCAGCAGCCCATCCCAGCTGACCATCCTGGCCACCCGCTAATCCTGGACGCAGAAGGGCACAAGCTTCGGGAGGCCTAGGGCCCCCACCCCCGGTAACCCCCACCCCTGCGCCCCCTCCTCCCCCGCACCCGCCACCAGGGGTGCCCCCTTCCTCTGCATCCCCTCCTTCACCTCGGGCGCCCCCCACCCCAGCACCCGCCACCCCGGGCGCCCCGACCCTAGCACCCCCTCCTCCCCCGCGCCTCCACCGCCGCCAGCCCAGCCCGCAGGGAGGGAGCGTCCCCGCCACGTTGCGCGCCCGCCGCAGCCTTTGTTCAGGGCCTCCCGCCTCGGGCCGCGGGTCCCCGCGCGTCCCGCCGTCCCCGCCGGTCCACCCAGCCTACCTGGAGTAGAGGCGCCGGGCCGGGCCGGGCAGCTCGTCGGCGGCGGGCGGGGCCGGGCAGGCCATGGGGCCGGGGTCGCCGAAGGCCAGGGGCGCACACCCGCTCTCTCGCGCCACCCTGCGCCTGTCCCCCGTCCGCCGTCCGCCGTCCACCGTCAGTCCGTCCGTCCGTCGGTCTGTCCGCCCGCCCGCGGGAGGCGCCGAGGAAGTGATGCGCGCGGGGCGCCGCCCCTCCCGCCGTGGCCGTGATGTCACCGCCGCCCGCGCGGGGAGGGGGCGCGGACGGAGCTGGCGCCGGCCGCGGGTCCCTCCCCACTGCGCGCGGCCCCGGGGAGGGGGGCGGGGCCTCTGAGAGGGCGCGCCCCCTGCCCCCCAGCCCCCCCTCTCCCCCTGGGGGGAGGGGGACGGACATGAGGGCGGGGGCGGGCGCCGGCTTGGCCGCTGGGCCGCCGGGTTCTCGCGGGACCCGCGAGGGGCCTGGGTGGCAGTGCAGCCCTGCCGGCCTCCCCACCCCCACACGAGGGGCCATGAGGCCTCCTTTGCCTTTATTTGGCAGGCGGCCAGCCCTCCTTGGTGGTCCCCTGCCTTCCTCATCTCCATCCCCAACATGCCCACCCCCTTCCCCAGACTGGCAGTGGGGTGTTGGCCGTGGGGGAGGACCCTCTGCGAACTTCAGAGACACCTGGGGAGCTGATGGCAACCCCCGACCGTCCTGGGCCCCCCGTGCGAAGTGCCCCCATGTGACTTCCCTGGTCTGGGAGGAGAGGGGGCCAGGGGATCTGCGTGGCCTGGCCCGGGGAGCCCCCACCCTGCTGTTTCTCACCGCTGAAAGCTGGGGTGACCACCTCACCCTCCCAACCTTGGTCTTATTGGTGAAATGTGGATGACTCTGAACACCTGGAAGGACACTGTGCCCACGCCCCCCGTGCCCCCCACGCCCTCCACACCCAGTGCGGAAGCCACCCCTCTGTGAATGCCTGGGAGCCCTGCTGGCTGAGAGCTTGCCCTGGGGCCTCTCGGCCACCCACTCTTGGCTCTGCAGAGCCTTTGTGGGCTTCCCTAGGGCAGCGCCTGCCTGTTGGGGGCAGGGCACACCTGGGTCTCACCTGGTTCTGTCCTGTGGTTCTCAGCCCCAGCCTTCCTGGTGCAGCCAGAGGACTCCAGAACCTGGAAAAGTCACTGGGGCCCAACAGGGCAGCGACGACTCTGGGAGCAGGAAGTGGGCTACTTTCCCAGAAGAGCTGCCCTAAGGTCAGGGAAATGCCAGGGCCTCCCCGCAGGACCCTCAGCAGAATGCAGCCCACAGGCAAAGGCAAATGGCAACAAAAATAAACAGAAGATAAAAAAGGGCCTCTTGGCCCGGGGCTAGTTTGTTTTTCCTACGGAAGAGAGGCAGCGGGAATGAGAACCATCTGTGCCCAAGCGCTGGCTGCCTGGCGGCCCATCCTACTCGCCCTCCCCCATGACCACAGGAGCTGGGCAAGGCCTTGCTCCCTGCTGT
>NC_058415.1:92214225-92267704 GCF_002201575.2 Neomonachus schauinslandi | reverse complement strand
GGCGGGGCTACCACCCTTATCTGCCACAGCCCCAGGCCTGCGTCCTTGGGGTGACTCCAGAGCTGGCATCACTGTAAGGCTGGGGCCCCCCCTATGGCAGGCCTGAGCTCAGCGCCCTCAGGAGGCCACGGCTGCTAGCCCCTATGGGTCCCCTGGGTCTGCGGCCAGGGGACTGGTGCCAAGAAGGCCCTCGGAGTTATGTGATGTGAATGACAGAATAAGGGAGAAACGTGTGGCCCCGTAGCGGTCACTGTGGGGAAAGCATCTTGTTTTCCTTCCTGGAAACAGGCAGACTGGGGAGCCGGGGTCCCTGGGCTGGAAGAGTCTCCACTTTATATGAGAGCTTTCTGGGGGAGCTGGAACCCTCTGGGGGTGCTGTGCGCTGAGCCGGCCAATGGCTCAGGCTGACAGGCCCCCCACCAGGTCACCTGGCACAAATTGTTTTCCCTCTCTGAGCCCCAGTTCTGCCACCCGTGAATAGGGTTCAGTGGCTCAGTCCTGCAGGGGCCGTGAAGGCTGCGAGTCGCCGTTCCTGGAACACTGTAAGAGCTTGGGGAGCGCCGGCATTGGGGCCACTCTGCCTGAGCAATTGTGCCTGGTCCCCACTGGGCCCTGATGGTGGTCCTGGGTCCTGGCTGGATCGGGACAGCCCTGCTGCTCTGATGGAGGTGTGTCTCCCCTGTCGAGACCCAACTCTCTCCTGCCCAGAGAACCCGTGCAAGGAGGTGGGACGTGATGAGGACTGGCACCAGGCGACAAGCCCAACCTGCATTGCCCACATAGCCCCCACCTGTGAGAAGGAGCGCATCACTGGTCCACGGAGAGCAGGGGGCTCCTGGGTGACAGGTCTGGGCCAGGAGGAGCTCCTGGAGGGCACCATCCTTCCATCACCACCGGCCTCCCACTGGAGCTGCACCTGGCCTCCCCCCATTCGCTCTGCTCACCCTCCCCAGCCTCCTGGGGTGGGGGAGGCACCTCTTTACATTCTGCCTCGTAACTGCCACCCCACTTCGTGATGCCTGGTGCACCAGCCGGACAGAGTGCTCCCATGGGAGGGCGCAAGCACGCCCCCTCCATCCATCCATCCTTAATGGGCCTCATTCCCAAAGGAGCATTAGAGGGAAGAAAAGCGATTTCCTGTCCAGACACATCCTTGGACAGAACGCGATGGGTAGGCACAGACAGTAATGCTGGACCCCGTCTGGGAGGCACCCGGTCTCGAGAGCCGATGCACGGCAATCGGAGGGCCCAGGCTTTACTGCCAGCACGTGTCAGCATCCGTGCCACGAGCACCCGAGGGCACCTGCCACATGCCTGACCTCCACCACTCAGCCTTCCTGGCATCCTGCCTCGTCGGCACGCCCCTCCTGTTGTACAGGTAAGCAGACAGGGCAGTGGTGGCCCAGGCCTCCAGACTGGGCTGCAGGGGAGCTGACGTCAAGCCCTGGTTTTCTGTCTTACCCCTTCCTGGATCTGCCTCCTGGATCTGCACCCTGGATCTGTCCCTGGGACACGCTCGGCGGGAGATGACAGTGGACAGTTGCAGGGTTCTTTCTGAGCCTCTGGAAGTGGGGAGACCTGGTGGACTCTCCAGGCTCCCCATGGGCCGGGGATGAAGGCCAGGCCGGCGGAGGCCATCCAGGCTGCCTGGGAGCTGTCCTAGGGACAAAGGATGGGCACGCAGGCTTCAGCAAGGTGTGTGACCTCCAAGGCGCGCCCCGCCCCCCCAGCTGTTGGCTGAGGCCGGGGGTAGATGGGGATGTCCCTGTGGCCGGCATACCGGCCTGCCTTCCGCTCCCACCTCTGCAGCCAGGCGGCTCCCACAGGGCCCGGTGGGGGCTGGGAGCACTGCCAGGGCTGCGGGCGGAGCAGCCAAGCCCAACGCGGGGCCTGCAGGCTCCTGGCCAACCTCTGCCATGGATTCCCAACTAGAGAGCGCAGAGGTAGACAAGGAGAAGACACACACACACACACACACACACACCGGGTACACACGCGTGCTTAAGTAAGATCTCTCAGATTTACCGCGTTCCCCGTGATCTCATTACCCTGACAAGGAACTTACTCTTCCGTACAGTTTCAGGGCGAGTGTCCTCCCCCGTTGCCCCGAGGTCCCCATGGGTCACTCCGCAGCCATTTCCTCTCTCCCCGGGCCCCTCAAAAGTCCTCGGAAAGTGGGGTCTGCCGGGGGTGGGGATGGATGGGGTCACAGGCTCGTGCCGTGGGGAGCTGGCAGGAAACGTTCTGCCCGCCCACGGCGCCCAGTGCCTCCCTAGGAGACCTTGTGCCCAGGAAATAGCTGGAGGTCCGAGGGAGGCCGTCCACCACCCACGGCATCCATGACACCTGGCCACGCGGCATTCCTGCGGCTCACACCCCTGGAGCCGCGTGAGGCGGGACACGCTTGCCTGCGGCAGGTCGGTCTGTGTGGGCTCAGCCTCGGCTTCGGTGACGGAAACCCTGCCCCTGCCTATCTGTGCGCCCCCCGGCCCGGCAGATGGGGGACGCAGTGAGATAGGGAGACACAGAGACAGAGACAGAGAGATGGAGAGAGAAGGAGGCCTGACCCTTGCAGCGGATAGTCTGGGGGCTCCGGGTACCCACACTGGTGTGTGGTGGAAGGGGGCGTCTAAACAGACAGAATGAGGAAAGCAAACCTCCTGCCCCAAATCAATCCAAGGAAGCCCCCGAAGGCAAATAGAAAAGGCAGAGGATTTTTCCCTTTTAGGGGTTCTCTGCCCACAGCTCCCCATTCCAGGAGTGCCACCGAGGTTGAAAGCCACCCCCAGCCCTTCTGCCCCGAGACCTTGGCCAAGCTGACCCGCTGGCACTTACCCTGGGGGCCGTGGGGCGGTGAGCACGGGAGGAGAGTGAGTGAGGCGCTGTGAGCGCCCACCGCGCTCTGCCGAGATGGGGTGAAGCCCTCTGTGTTTTCTCCTGGGGCCACTGTCCAGACGAGCACACGCCGGGTGGCTTAAGATGAGAACGCTGTTCTCTCTCAGGGCTGGAGGCCTGAAGAGTCAAGGGGCCCCGGAGCCGCACTTCCCCCTGAGGCTCCGGGGGAGCGTCCTCCTTGCCTGTGCTGGCGCCTCGGACTCCGGGCACCCCTCCACCTCTGCTCCGTCCTCAACAGGCCTGTCCCCTTCTCTGGGAGGACTGACCATCGGATGCAGCACCACCGACCCCGGACACTCTCATCTTGAGGTCCTTCACCCTTTCTTCCAAAGCGGGTCACATTTACACCAGGTGCGTGTCTTTTGGGGGCCCCAGCCGCGCTCACTTCCCGGTGTTTACTTTCAGTGGTTGCTCCATGACTCGGGTCACCTGGTTTTGTGGCCTCATTGCCACGTAACATGCCCCGCGAGCACTTCCCAGGCCTCACAGAGAGGTTTGCGCAGACACGACTGGGGGCGGGGCTGGGTGACATCTGTCCGTGGCCGCACCACCGCTCCTTGACCAGGCCCTCGCTGGTGGACACTCTGCTGCCCCCTCGCCCCCCCGTCCTACGGAAGCCGAGCACCTGGGCTCCCCGGGGAGGGAGAAAACCTCTGTCCGCGGGGACCCTGCCTGTCTCAAATGCAGGGACAGTGTGGAGCTTGGGAGGCCCCAGGCCCGTGCGGACGTTGCCCCCGGAGCAGGGGACAAGCCGGGAAGCGGGCCCAGGCCCAGCTCGGTGACTCACAGGCTGGGACCCCAGCCCTTCTCTGGGTCTCTCTCCTCTCTCAAACGGAAGCCTGGAGGGTACAGTGCTGCCCTTGGCCTGGGCCTAGAACACATCGCACCCTCAGCAAGGGATAGCTGTCACTGGGAAACTCGTTCCTGCACTGACCTTCTCCCACCGCCTGGCCTGACCCCTCCTGCCTGGCCCAGGGGTCTGGGCAGACGCAGGGCCCTCTTAGGGCACAAACTTCGTGTGTGGGGCCAGTGAGCTAGGCGTTTGCCTGCCTCTCTGGCCCAGGTGCTCCATTTGGCAGCAAGACCAGAGGGGGTCTGGGGGCCTCTGAGGCCACCAGCCTGAGGGACTGGGCCGGCCTGCTAGCTGGGAACCTGGAAAAGTGGCTGCAGTGGGCCTGCAGGAGGGACCTCCACCCTCGGTACCCACCTCCTCTCCGCCCCCACCCCCCAGCCTTGGCCCTTGAGTGCTGGGCGCTCACCACCTGCGTGCCACCTGCCACATCTGGGGTGTGGTCACAGAGCCAGGAAGAAGCCTGGTTCCGTGGGACCCCTCAGTGCTGTGGGAGCCCCCCATGCACACTTGCACCTGCCTCTCTGTGGAAGCCAGACTCCCTGAAGGCCCCACCTACTGCCAGGTGTCAAGGAAGAAGGACCCCAGTTTCAGCCCTTCCTCTGCCCTCACACGCGGTCACCCCCACCCACGCCTTGGGCGGCCAGGCAGGCTGGAGGGGTGGCATGTTCCAGCGGCACGGGGCCGGGGGGGAGAACGGAGGGGTGCTCAGGGGGCCCGTGGCCACTACACAGTGAGGATGGGGGCTCAGGGAAGGCAGTGGGCAGGACGCCATGCCAGGCTCGCCTGGCACGAGGAAGCAGGGTGGGCAGCTGTGGAGGGCACAGGACTTGGGGCCGAGCAAGGAGGCAGCCCGCTCTCCGGGGCACGGTGGGACCGGGGGCAGCTACCCCAGACGATCTCAAGAAGCACCGAGCACCCCTTCCCTGTGTCAGCAAGACCTACGCCTGGACTTGCGGCAGGCGGCCGGGAAGGCAGCCAGGAGGAGCCGGCCTCAGTGGGGTCCCCCTGCAATGTCCGGCTGTCTGTCCAGCAGCAGAGAGGAAGCCCAAGGAAAGCAGGAGAGGGGGACCACACCTCCTGCTGGCCCCCACCTGACCCCCCTCACCCTCGCCCACATGGGGTCTGTTCCCTGGGCCTCTGCCCTGTGGTTCCCCGCAGCTACGGTTTCCATGGAAACCCTGCATCCTCGCGGCCCCTCCTCCCGCGGGTTATGCCGGAAGCTCAGCCAGGCTGCCTCCTCTCCAGCCCTCTGTGGCCTCAGGGTGGGGTTCTTTTCACAGCCTGATTCTTCCCAGTTGCCCTGGGAGAAGGACAGCAGGTCCTTTCCCTAATTTCCAAGTCATCTGGTCGGATCTGCAGGAGAGGGAGGGATGCTGGAGACGCTGTGCACCGCGTGGTGTGGGGCCCCTGCATCAGTGGCCCTAATCCATCTAGGGGCAATGATTGCCATACACGGAGGTGGGCGGGGGGCAGCTGCTTAGTGTAGCAAAGCAGGTGTCCACATGAGGCCCTAGGGAGTGCCCAGCCCCAAAGGCATCTGGAATCCTACCACTCTGGTCCTCCAAACTGCAAGCCTCCAGAGAAGGGAGCACGGACATTTCCGGAAAGAGCGTCTGGCCCAGAACAGTCGAGAAGAGAAGCAGAAGGAAGGAAGGAGAGACCAGTCCTTGGCCTCCCTCCCCAGACACAGGACCCCAGGCTTCCAGGGTCCCTCCCTCTCCCTGCGGGACTGGTCAGAGCTCAGAGCCAGGCTGATTGGGAAATTAGGGAGAGGACCCACTGGGGACAAACAACCACATGCATTTACTTTTGATCCCCTTGGAAGCCCCATTGAAATGACAGTAATGAGTTTCTTTGTTAAGTTATAAGCTCATAAAGACACAGAGAACAGGAGAGGGAGGGAAGCAGCTGACGGGGAGGCTGGATTCTGGAGGCGACACCCCACAGCTGGAGGTCCGGACTGAGGGCCGCCCACCCTACAGAGGCAGAGAGCCAGGGAATGGGGGTGCCTACAGAGCCCCCTCCTTCCACATCCTCCCAAGCCGGAGAATGGAGGGGTCTTCTCAGGGTCTGGCCAGCCCCAAAGGTTTGGAGTGCACAGCCCGCCTGTCCCTCAGAGTGACCAGTTTGATCTTGGCCCCACCTGTGGCAGGTCGGGTTCTCCAGACTCGGAGGCCAAGGCAGAGTTTGGGGTGCACGACGTGCATCAGGGGCCGGCACCTGTCGGATAGCAGGGAAGACTGCCGTGTGGCCGGGCCTGCGGGGCCCTGGCTGAGGGAGACCTTGCTCCCAGTCCTCGGTCCCCAGGCCCAGCTGTTCTTCCTGCTGGGGACGCAGCCCCACGAGGAGATCCTGGGCGAGGCGCCCTCCCTCGCGGGGGTCTGGCCCGGCGGACACTTCTGGCTGTGCCCTCCCTTGCTGTGATGAGAGTGGGTGCGGTGTCACAGGGGATCCCGTGCTGGAGGGTTGGACGCCTGCAACCCCAGGGGGTGGTGCTGGCTGAGGCCCTGAGCCCCCTCCTGTGAGGAGGAGCCTCTGTCCTTCGGAACGAGGAGGCTCAGCGGAGTCGCCTGGTGCCCAGCTCAGGGGCTCGGCGCCGCCCTGGGTGCTGGCAGGCTGGGCGTTTGGAGGCAGGGAAGCTGACCCACCTTGCTCCCTAAGAGTTCACAGTGCTGGGCCCACAGGTGGCCTCCCTCTCTGCCAACGTGGCCACTGCCCCCCAGGCCAGCACCGAGGCAGCTGGTGACCCCAGCTGGCAGGGCGGGGCCGCGTCTGAGCGGCTTCAGGTCGCTTCTCGGCCGGTGCTGGCTGGTGGGCAGGAAACTGAGGGAGAGGGAGACCTTCGCGCATTGCACGCACACCACGGGCCTCTGCCCAGACCTCCTTTCCTTTTGAGGTTCTACCCGGCCGGGAGGCCACCCGCCACTGCCCTCCAGCCGTCTGTCTTGCACACAAAGGGTGGCCAGGGGCAAAGCTAGAGGGACGTGCCGCCATACCTGCTCCTGCTTGACTCCCAGGGGCCCATCCGGCACCCAAGCTCGGCACACCCTCCCCGCTCAGCTGCCTGGCTGTGCCGGCTCCCCGGAGGGCCAGGCTGAGGGCTCTGTGCCACAGCGGCGGGTGCCGTGGGGCCTGGACCGCGGGCTCAAGCACGGCTCTGCCTGAGACTCTTACGTCTCACGCGGGCTGCCCGGGTGGCCCGGCCAGACTCAGCTCGCGATGGCCGTGCTCGGTGCCAGGCCCAGGACTGGGCTCGCGGCCCAGCTGCACACTAGGACTTATACTTTAGAAGGCATGTGTCTCAGTCAGCTCGGGCTGTGTAACAAAACTCGGCCACCTCAGGCCAGCTGGACTTGCCCTGTTGCCATGGACATCCACGGACAAAGGCCGCCTGTGTGTGTGTCCCTTCTGGTACCCACCGCCCGCCTCCGGGTGCCAGGTATCTCTGGGCTGTGGTGGCTGAGGCGGCCCAGCCAGTGTGCAGAGCTTGGTCGGGAAGGCGGGGTCATGGCCCTCCTGACCCTCGGGCCCCAGGATGCAGCTGCCCCCAGGCGTGGTCTTGCCTGGCAGGCCCAGCTGTGGGCCAAGGTGGCCTTGCCAAGTGCCTGGATCCTTTAGGACAGTGCCCAGCAACTCCCCAGGGCCAAGGGGCTGCTGCCCCCATACCGCTTCTGGGGGGCAGGTGTACCCCTGAGATTCTAAGAGACCAGGCTGCTCTGAGTTTCTCTGCCCCCAAACCCGAATTTCCTGAACACCAAGAGGAATCTTTTGCAAGGAGACTTTTACTAGAGTTTGTTTGGGAGGGAAAGACCTAGCTTCTGGGAGTAGGGAGGTGGTAGGGACGGCAAGGGTTGGGGGACCTCCACGGGGGGCTGGGTCCCCTGGCCATGACGGAGAGAAGGCGCCATGTCAGCTGCACTGGGGAGGACCCTGACTTCCATCAGGGGGCCCGCCTGCCCCCGGGACTCCCAGGCTCCCCGGGCCCCTGCAGGTGCGAGTTTGGAGCTGGGAAGGGGTGTGGGCAGCACAGCCTCGACCACACACCGACATGCACCTGCAGTTGAAAACCTCGCATAAGGACAGTGGGTGTGGGCACAGATCTTAGCCAAACGACCAAACCCCAAGACCCACACGCAGGTCCAGGCACAGAATGCACTGCCAGGGTCCCCCAAGACCCTCCTGTCCCTCCACTGCCAAGGTGAGTACCCGGGGGGCCCTCCCGGAGCCGCACCCACTCCAAGGAGGCAGGAGACTCTCAGGTTTTGAGTTTGGTAACTGGACTTCCCAGTGGCTCTGCCTCCTCCCGCCTCTCCCTACTGGGCACCTCCCCGCTGTCTCGAAGCCTGAAGGGTCTCAGCCATCCCACCCCCACCCCCGACACTGTGCTTCTGAAGGGCCAGGTGGCCCTGTCTGCCTCCAGGCCCACCCCCCCACCCCCGGCTCCTAGCTGCCAGGCTGCACCGCCGGAGCCCCGGGTGGTCCCTGGGGGGCAGAGAGAGAAAGAAAGCAGGGGAGGAGGGCTGAGAGGGAGCGGCTCTGGACCGCTCTGGAGATCCTCCTTTCCTGCCAGAGCGTGCCTGCCTCCTGCCCTGCCCCCACTGCCATGGGGACGAGCGCCCCGGGTGTGTGTCCCCTGCCCAGGTGGGCTGGATGTGCAGGTGAGGCTCTGCCCCCCCGCCCCCACCGGGTTCCCGGAAGCCAGCCCGGAGGAGGAGCCTGCACGATGGACGCCTGGGTTTCTCTGGCAACATCCGGGCGGGCGTCCCAGCCTCCTGCCCGACCTCCCGCGCACCTGGAGGTGAGAGTGCCCCGTGTCTGTGCTCTGCTGGCAGCGGGCCTTCGAGCCACGGCCCCCGCCTGGCGCCCTCCCCGCAGACGGAGGCCTGAGGCCTGCCAGCTGGTGAGTACCCTGGGGGGCCCTACCTGAGCCCGGCTGGCCTGCCCCACGCCCCTGGGGGAGGGTGCGTGGGGGCACGGGCGGGTTGGGAAGGGGACAGCCTTTCCTTCTTCCATGGACGTGGCTGAGTGCAGGGTAGCCATGCTTCTCTGTCCTGCCTGAGGAGGGGTCTTCCTGCCTGGGGGACGCCTCTGGGGGCTTGGGGGCTCCTCAGGGGCAAAGCCAGGCTGCCCGGGCGTGCGATGCCCACGAGCCCTACCCCCCGGGCTGCCCTGCCTCTGGGCCCCGGTGCTGCTGTAAGGCCAGCCCTAGACTCTCCCCTGATGAACTGTGCCTCAGTTTCCCCGTGTGTATGGGGGGGATAAATACCCTTCCAGCGCCCGGATTGGGCTGATGGGTGGTTCTGCATTGGTCCCACCTGGCAAGGCCATCATCTGACAATGAGGCTGGCTCAGCCTGGACCCCGTCCAGCTAACTCCCTGGACAAAGGGCCCCTCAGGCCGTCCGGTTCTGCTGGAGGGCTCCCACCCAGGAGTGCAGTTACAGGGTGAGGCAGCGGTAGGAGACCCCTGGCCCCGAGTTAACTGTTCTGAGCTGTTTGAAGATGGTTTTGGTCCCTGGGGTGTCCTTTCTCAGAATCCCCAGTCTACTCTGCTCGCTCCCGGTTCGGAGGAGGTGGTGCTGAGGGCAGGTGTCTGTTCTGTGTTGTGTGACTGTGGGCAAGGTGACAATGCCCTCCTCACGGCTTGGGGAGGAGCCCCAGGTTGCCTGGGGAACGCCCTGGGCGCAGGGCCTGGCCCCTGGCAGGTGCCCCAAGCGGTCTCCACAAGTGACCCAGCGGGCCTGAGGGTGGCCGTGCGGGGCGGGGGGACGAGGAAGTGGCAGGGCCTGGGGGCCGGCGGAGCTCCCTTCTGAGCTCTCTGTGGGTGTGGCCGTGAGACCCTCTTGGCAGCAGTGGGTGGTGGCTCCGGGGTCCCCTGCGCAGTGGGTTTCATGGGCGGCGGTGCCATGGGTCTTGGTTGTGTAGCCGGGGGTGGGGGGTTTGCCGGAGCCGAGAGGCCATGGGGGTGTGGACAGCCTTCATTTCATTCCTCTGCCCGCAGAGCCCGCTGCTCGAGGCCGGTCTGCGGGGTTTATCTCTGCCCCACCTCGCCCACCAGGGCTTCCATCTGGCTTCCCTGATGGCGCCCTCCTCCCAACGGCCAACTGTCTTCCCAAATCGCTGGCCCTCTGTCACCTTGTCCCCGCCCTCGCATCTGCCACCCTGGGGGCCCGACCAGCTTCCAGGAGTCCATCAGCTTCTGGGGAGCGGCTGTGGAGACACTGGGGCTGTTGGGGCAAAGTGGGCGGCAGAGGCTGGGGGACACCGCCCTGGCCAGACTCCCACACAGAGCCTTCGGCAGCCCAGGCCGGCCCTGCTTGCCCCGCTCCGCAGACCTGGGCGGTGTGCACGCGTGTGTATGCGTGCCGCGTGTCTGTCCGGTGTGTACCAGACGGGAGGCGTGTGCTTTTGTGCAGCAGGGCCCAATATGACAGACGCTCTTGTCACCTGCATATCATTTCCCCAGATATGACCCAAGCCCGGGTCAGCCTCCCAAGTGCTTCCTTTTGGACCTCCGAGCCCCCGCCCCCGGCCAGTGGTGCTGGGCGGCGTGCGGGCAGGGCGTGTGGCGGCTGCAGACTCGTCTGGGTACAGGCCGGTTCGGGCGTGCTCGCTGAGGGACCACCGAATGCCCGGGGCTGGGTCTGAGTGGCAGGCTGCACGGTGTCACGGCCACGTCCAGGCCCGTGCGAGCTGCGGGGCTGGCAAGGTCTCTGTGCTCTCAAACCCTGGGGCCCGGGGCTGTGGGCACGGTGGGCCTTTCTCCTTCGCGGTCCACGGGCTCTGTCCACAAGCCTGCTCGACCTGCTTGGGGCTGGGGGCCCGGGCGACGAGCCGTGAGAAGCTGCTCCTGGAGGAAGGCCCCCAGTCCGCTCTGCCCACGCCACCCCTCCAGGCAACCCAGGCCATGGGAGCAGCCCCGCAGTGCCCGGGCCAGGACAGTAGCGTGGTCTGCACCGTGCAGTGGGCTGTGGGCGCTGTGGGTAGACCCCCCCGCCCCCCACCCCCCTGGGGCAAGGGGCAGGGGCCCTGGTGAGCCGGTTTCTGGCTGCACTGGGCAGATGCCTCACGGAACGGGCCAGTGGTGTGGACCTGGGCTGGCGGTCCAGGCTCCGGGGTGGGCTGGGGGAGGGCAGAGGTGTGCTGGCTTTCCTTCCTCAGTCAGCCCCCTCCCCAGGCTACCCCCCACCCCGTGAGCCCTCTGTGTTCCCTGTGTCTCTGACCCTCAAAGAAGAAACCTTACCAGGTGGGGGCTGGTGCTCTGCCCACTTCACTGATGAGCGAACGACCTGCCTGAGCTCAGCAGCGGGACGCTGGGATGTCGAGGGGCCGGGCAGGGGGGCGTGTGGAGGCTTAGCTTGCTCTCCACAGTAAGCCTCAGGCCAAGAAGCCCACCCCTGTGGCCCTCCCCACCCCCCCCCCCGCTTCTGACCCTGCCGGGACCCTGGGCCACAGGACCGCTGCCAGGGAGACAAAACCACACAGGGCCTTGCCGTGCTGGGGGCTCTGGCAGGGAGCCAGCCCGGCCCCCCACTGTCCCCAGTCCCCCGTGGTGGGGGCGGAGGAGTGGGCACCAGGACACAGTGGGGGTGGCATTTGTAGGTTGTGAGCCAGCGAGGAGGCCGGGGGTGGGTCAGGATGGGGGTGCATGCCACAGCCAGGGGAGCCTCCAGCTGGGCCTACCTCTGCTTAGGGTAGAGATGCGGGGGACTGACCTGTGTGCGGGTGCTCCCCACCCCAGGCTGTGGCCTCTGGTACCCACACTGCTGCTTGGGGCCCTGGCCGGGGCCCGGCTCACAGAGCTGTGGTCGCCCCAGCAGGTGCCAGAGGGCTGGGGCCAGGGGTCCACCGAGGGTCCTGGGCAGGGAGAGGCCTCGGGGGCTAGCACGTCTCCCGATTGGGAGCCGGTCTGGAGGGGGGCTGGTAAAGCAGGCCTGCGGGGTGCGGCCAGTGGAGCGGGAGGAGAGGGAGGGGGCTCTGGGCTTGTCACAGCTCATGGGGCTGCCGCGACGCTGGGGTTATTTACACCGTCACACACTCGTTTCACGATTTTGCTTTTATCGACTCTGGTGTATGGCAGCCGGCTGTTCCGTCGTGTTTATGAAACAGCTGCTTCCTGTGGAGGGCCGCAGCTCTGGACCCACCGCTTTCCTGCTCGTGGGAAACCGGGGCCACCAGCTGACCTCCAGAGAGACGCAGGCTTGGCTTGGCTTGGCTCCGGCTGCCGCGGCTCAGGATGACCCTCTCCCGCTGTCCTTGAGGACGTCAGGTGGACGCTGGGGAGAATGCCCCCCAGGACCTTAGCCGATGTAGGCGCCCCAGGGCCTGGCCAAGGCGGGGTCCTTCAGGGGAGGCCCGGGGGCTGCAGTGACCGCGGGGTCCTTCAGTGGAGGCTGCAGGGGGTTCTGCTCCAGAATGGGGAGCCTCTCTGTGAACTAGAGGAGGCTGAGCTGTCTCTGGGAGTCTCCTCGGTTGTCTAGCCTCTAAGAGTGGTGTGGGGGACACTGTGGTCACCCCCTGGTGATGTCCCCCGAGCTTGCCAGCCCCCATGTAGCAGAAGCCGTCTGCAGGCCCCATGTATCCCCAACACGTCGCGGGAACACGCGTGTGCCCTGTGGCTCTCCTGGAAGGGCCTGCTTTCCCAAACCCCGGGGGCAGCCCTCTGCCATGCCGACCCCTCACAAACATCCCATAAAGAAACATGGGGTGGGACCCACTGCATTTTGGCCTCACCAGGCGACGTCCCCAGTGGGGCAGGCAAGCTGGGCAGGGCTGGACTCCTGGCCAGAGCTGGATGGTGGCCTCGGTGCCATTGACAAGGGGACCCGCCTGCAGAGCTGTGTCATCAGTCTAGGCTACCAGGTGTGGTCGAGGGCCCTGGGGCCAAAGGCTGGATTTGGGGTTCTGCTGGCTCTGTGGTCTGAGGCACATGCGTCTTCCCCTCATCCCAACTGCAGGAGAAGTGGCTTGTTGGGGTCGAAGGGGCAGCACCTCACATTCCAGGCAGGGCCTGTCCCTGGGGTGACCCTTCTCTCCTGCTGGTGGCTGAATGTGGGGCTGTGTCCCTATGACCAGGACCCCGTTGGGCTCAGGGCCCCGCCCCGTGTCCTGTCCCACTGGCAGCTGGCTCCAGGCATCCCTGGTTCCCCAGGACAGGCTCTTAGAATAAGCCTCATAGAGGCTCTCCATTCTGCCTGGAATTAGGAGCTCTTTTGCTGCAAACCCCCTTTCTCTGGGGCATCCTGAAAACGAAGGGTTCATAGCCAGCTCAGCCATCCCACTGCTCATGAACACGGGCCGCCCTGCTTAGCGCCCTCCTGCTGGAGTGAACTCACCAGAAGCTCACAATACCCAGAGGCAGGGCAGGGTGGGGTCTCTGGTCACCCAAGGTTACTCAGCTGGCTAGGGGCGGAGCGGGGATTTGAACCAGCTCTCCTCCTCGGGGGACCATGCCAAGCTCAGAGCCAGCTGACTGCAGAGTCCGAGTCCTTCCCACCATACTGCCCTGCCAGGGTCGGCGAGAAGGTGACAGGACCCCACTGCAGGTGGACCAGGCTGGGGTGCTCTCTGAGGAGGGCAGGGCCAAGGAGGCAGGCCTGGGGCTCCTGGGGCTCAGGCATCTTCAGCTAGTATGTCCGTGGGCCAAAGGGTGCCCTGAGCATTTGCCAGGGAGAGCTGAGAAGCCAGGGCCCGCTTCCCCTGACCAACCCCGAGGAGCCAAAGGCAGCAGCCTGGGAGATGGTTCCCAGTGGGCGTCGGGCTGGAGCACTGAACCTCTCGTCCAGCTGCTGGGACCGTGTCCGGGGCTGGCTCTTCTCTCCCGGGGCCCCCAGGCTGACCCCGTCCGGAGCTGAAGCTTGAGCCTGGGGTCAAGCCCCGCCTCTGCCCCCAGCCCTGCACTGGGCCCCCTGGCTCTGGCTGAGCCCGCCCCCAGCCCTGGCCAGTCCACTCACCACACACACAGCTATAGGCTCCCATGCCCTGGGAGGATGGTGGGGGGCCTGTCCATGGCCCCAGCAGGAGTCGAAGGCCTCGGCTCTGTCGCTGAGTGACAGTGGGGTTATTATGCTGTCACAGGCCGCCCAGAATTCTCTCCCACCCTGCTGTGGGGCAGCTCGTTAGGAAGGCCCCCCAGGCCGTTGCGAGCCCAGGGCCCGGCAGCCCACCATGCCCACCCAGTTTCCACGACTATCCTGAGGGTTTCCATCGTGGGCCAGGGGACTGGGCTAGGCCGTGACCAGCCGGCAGTGGCCGGCCCATCCTGAGCAAGGATGGACACCGGGCTGCAGGCCGGCGGGCTGCCCCGTGAAAGCACCTTCTGACCCCAGGCAGGTGGTGACTGGGGGCTCACTGGGCTCTGCCCCCGACCTGGCCCTGTGGCCATGTCGACCTTGCTCATGGGGACGCTGGCTGCCGGCGCAGGAGAAATGATCCTGCCCCACCCCAAAGATAACCAGAGGTGCTGCCCCGTCTCACTCTGGCTCCTCAAGGCCCTGGGCAGACCCGCCACCTGAGGGGCTAGAGCCAACCCAGCTAGTGTTTGTGCGGCTGCACATGTCTGTGCCTGCCCACTGGGCCAGGCGGGGACCTGTGAGGGACAGCCTCCTTCCCCGGGAGGGCATCCGGGTCAGCGTGACGACGGAGGACTTGGGGGCCAGCGTGCCCCGCTGCATGCCTTCTCCGGAGCCTGTCTCCCCGTCTGTCAGTTGTGCTGATGGTGGTGACTGCCTGCAAGGCTCGAGGTAGCAATCGGAGAGGGGGCGTGCCTGGGGGCGTTTTCTTGGCCCCCCTGCACCTTTCTCGGTCGTGGGCATTCTGAGACAGGAGAGTGAGAGGGAGCAGGAGGGGTACTGGGGGGCGCACAGTCTGAGATGTTCTGCTCAGCACAGCCAGGTCTCCACACCAGACTCATGGGCTGCTTCTCTGTCCCCAGGGAATCCGGGCTCCATCCGCCTGTGGCTGAGGATGACGCCATGGCTGCCCTGAGGTGGCCCAGGCCCTCCCAGCAGCCAGGTGACCTGCAGGGAGCTCCCCACGTGGCCTGGTCCGACCACACTGAGCAGCTAGGCGCCCGGGGGAAGGCCCACAGCCACCCGGTGTGGTCGGAAGGCGAGGAGGCCAAGGATGGGGACAGCTCAGTGTCATCAGGCCGCCTCTCTGGCTCCTCTGGGGGCCACGAGTCCTGCACATCTCCCCCCGGGCCCTGGAAGGAGAGGCCCCCCCAGGTGCTGGGGCCCCGGCGGCAGCCCAGAGAGAGCAACCCGCGGCTGGAGCAGCTGCGGGACAAGATCCGAGCCCAGGCCCAGTGGCAGGCCAGCTGCGCCTCCCTGGGCACCTCCGCACCGTCCAGCGCCTCGCGCCTCTACAGAGCCTCCAAGCCAGACCCCCGGAGGAAGGCCAAGAAGCCGATGAACCCCCCTCCAGCCCCGTGGGAGGCACTCAGGCCTGGGGCCTCCGTCAAAGGTGCTGTTTTGGAGGCTGTTGAGTGGCTGCTACATGGGGGCCTTGTCCTGGAAACCCCTCCCGGAAGTTGTCCTCATGATGCCCCCTTTCGCTCTTCTCCAGGCTTAGGTGCCCTGAGTGTGGCTCCGTGTGGAGTGGAAGACAAGGCAATCCCCGGCCAGGGGTGCGAGCCGTCCGGGGTGCCCCGGCGCCAGGCCTCAGGTGAGGGGCTGCACGGCTGGCCATCCTGGCAGCCCAGCTCGGACCCTCAGGCGGCAGTCAGCGCGTCTCGGTTCTGGACCCTGCGGCTTCCCTCCCTCTATATGACTGGCGCTAGTATGATCCCGCTCAGACGAGGACAGTAGAGAGGGCCCCCGCCACGAAAGGGCTAGGCACAGATTTGGACCCGGCCTGCCATTCTCCGGAACGGGACCTCCTCTAAACCTCTGCTTCCCCCTCAGGGAAGGAATGCGGGCAGGCCCTGCAAGGCAGCCCGGGGCTCAAAGGGCAGGGGGTCTCCTGCACAGAATGGGTGACGTCTTTACTGTGTGGACACATACCAGCCACAGGGCCTGGCTGAGCCTTTCCCCGGGCCTGGGAGGTGCCAAGGGCTCGGTCATGGGTAGGCAGACTTCTTGCCGGTAGGAAGGGGCCAGGGGCCGAGGTAAGGTTTGGCTTACTCCTTCACTCAACAGATAGGAGGGGTGAGGTTGGAGAGGCAGACAGGAGCCATGCTTGGGGGCCAGAGAACGGTAGCATTTAAAGAGTCTGGATTGCACTGCTGGCCACGGGCACTGGAAACTGCTTTGGAGGGTTTTAAGCAGAGAGCCCCAGTGGGTTTGGGCTTTGGCAGGCCAGTACTGTTTGCAGGATGGGGAGCAGGGAGGAGGACGTCTCTCTAGTCTAGAAGGGCAGCCTCATTCCAGCAAGGTTTTGGAGGCCCCGGAGTGGGGCAGGGGGACGGGCTCGGGAGCAGAAGTCAGGCTGCCTGGGGTGCCCGAGGCTGCTGGGGTCTTCGGGGGGCCAGGGGGCACCAGGCAGGTCAGGTCGGGTCAATATGTGACCTGGGACCCCTGGGGCACCAGCCGCAGGTACCTCTCGGGCGCGTGTCCCGCCCCAGCTGGGTGTGTGAGCGGAGTCAGATGCAGGCCGGGGCCAAGGGGCCTGCCGGTCCGAGCCCAGGCGGCAGCGTCCAGCTCTGGCCTGGCCGTGGGCGGAAGCCGCTCCCCACCCAGGTGCCCAGGCCCACTGTGGCTCACAGCGATCACCTGCCCTTCTCCTCCTCCACCCATGGGGACCCCAACGGCCTCAGCCCCCCGAGCACCCCCACCCCACGGAGGCCACTGGGGCTCCTCAGCCAAGGTCAGGATTTGGCCGCTAGTCGCTCGGGGACTCAACAGCATCTAGTGTCATCGGTCACCATTCTTGACCTCCACATCTCATCCTTCCTGTTAGAACCCTCTGGAGGCAGGCTTGGGGCAGGGCCTAGGTCTTTTTTTTCTTTTTAAATTATGGTAAGGTACACATAAGATTTACCACCTTCACCACTAGTAAGTGTACAGCTCAGGGGCGTCCGTGAGTTCACACCGTTGTGCAGCCGTCCCTCTGTCTGTCCCCATAACATGGTCATCTTCCCAGACTGAGCTCTGTCTGCGTCACACACAGACCTGTCCCCTCCCCCGGCCCCCGCCCCCCTCTCCTTGTCTGTGGGTCTGACTCCTCTAGGGCTTCGTGTCAGTGGATCTTACAGAATTAGGGTGCTGGAGGCCCTTCCTGCCAGCAGGTTCCGGGCAGCGAGGACGGAGGGACCGGCCCAGGCCTGGAGAGTCCTTTTGGGCCAGGCTTTTCCAAGCGCCCCTGGCCCTGCTCACATGGCACTGGCTGGTGGGCTTCCTGGTGCTCCCCAAACACAGCTGCACCCCGGCCGTGGACAGAGACACCGAGGCCAAACAGCACTGGGCCTCGGGAAGCTAGTCCCCTCCTGCCGGCCCACTGTGCTTGCCAAGGGACTCCGACAACCTCCACCCCCTTGGGTCTCCGTGTCCCCTCCTGTCCAGCCAGGTGGACCCCACCATGCAAAGCCCCTGTGGTCCTCACTCTGATCCCACCTCCCCCCGCTGGGCCCCTGTCCAGCCTGGTTGGCCACCGCTCCCTGACAGCCCATTGAGTCAACACAAGGGCTGCAGGTCAGCCTGAGATGGGCAGGGCAGACCCAGCTGGGAGGCCGTTCCTGTCCTCAGGGGCTCTCGGCCCCAGGCACTCCGGGAGGTCGTGACGAGTCAGGGCCCCGGAGGGAGGGCCTGCTGGGGGGCGGGCAGTCCAGGGTGTCCCTCTGGCCCTGCACTCGGCCACCCGCTCTGGCACAGACCCAGGGAGCAGGCAGGACAGGTGCTTTGCTCCATAGGAGCCCGGGTCCACGAGTGTGGCTATCCCCGTGAATGTGACTGCTCACCTTCCCTCCTCCTCTCCCCTCCCTGAAGTTCCACGGGAGAAAGCCAGAAGGATGCAAAGTAGTCCTTGCAAAAGGGAGAAGGCCCCCAGATCACCCATCCCCAGAAGAGCCGCCAAAGACAAAGGTAAGGTCTGCCCATTTGGGGCCGCGACATGTCCTGGGGGTAAACGTCTGTGACCCAGCTCACCAGGTGGGCACACGGCTTTCTGGCGCATGGTTTCTGGTGCCGGGGACAGCAGAGGCCTGGGCTGCTGTGGGCCCGGGGACCTGGGATCGGCAGGGGCTTGGGCGGGGGGGTGGGTCTGCAGGGCACGGGGGAAGGGCAGCGCTGGCGTCCGCATCTCGGGGAACCGCAGACCCTGGCTGTCCCCGGGGCGCCGGGGGGTCCCCGCTCATGCAGGGCCCACCCCCCATGATGGAGGGAAAGCCCACAAAAGCCCCGAGCCCCCAGATGCGAAGGTCTCCAAGCACACAGGGCCGCTCACTCACCGTGCCTTCACACACATTTATAGCCTGCGCGCACGTGTGTGAAGACGCAGCGGTGATGGAGGGCGGCTGCGAGGGTCCGGTGGACAGATGTGTCGGCTGCGCGTCTGCGGCATTCCCAGGGAGCCGCCGTGCAGCGGCCTTCAGCAGCGGGGGGTTCTGCAGGAGGGAGGGCTTTCCCTACCTGCCTGGTTTGGGATTTGGACTCCAGCAGCAAACCCACAACATCTGCTTCACTGAGGCCCTGGTTGCAGCAAAGGCCTTTGGCCTCGTGTCCTCGGTCTCCCAGCCCTTTGGGGACATGGAGCCGTCACACAGGGGGCGCGTCGGCCGACCATGTCCCAGGAGAGTCCGAGGAAGATGTGGGGACGGTGGCGGGCTTGAGGTCCCAAAGGAATTTCTACTCGGGGCGTCTCTCCCCTGGGGCCTGGGCGGGTGGTGGGGTGGCGGCGTCCGGCGGAGACCCAGCTGTCCAGCCTGGATAGGTTTGTGGCCGCGCCCTTGCCCTGGAGCCAGCAGTCCCCAGGAGGGCCCCGCGTGGTGTGTGGGGAACGAGGCGGCACTGTTCCCCAGGGGGGTCAGTTCGGAGCAGCTGCACGCCCCGGACCCCAGCTCGACCACCCTCACGGCCCTCCTCCGCCGCAGACGGGCTTGCCCCCATCCTGTAGATGGGGATGCTGAGGCTCACAGAGGCCCACGCGGGCGAGCGGGCTCCAGGCCTGTGAGGCTCACCCGAGAGAGCCCAGCGGTGCATGCTCTGCCCGTGCCCGGCGCCGTCTTTCTGCTCCGCGCCTTCAGACCCACCACCTCCGCTGGGGGCAGCGCCGGCTCCGGCGGGACCATGACCGTCTCCCTCCCCCACGCTGGCTTCAGGGCCCCTTGAGGGAGGCGGGCAGCGCAGGCCGCTGGGGCAGACACATCTATTCAGCAAGGGTAGGAAGCAACAGGAGAGGAGAGAGAACCTCCACTCGAACCTGACAGTGAGGGATGCTGGGAGCCACGGAGAAGGTTCCAGAAGGCCCACGGAAAAGGCACGAGATATCACAGTTTTCTGCATCGTTGTCTCCTCCTACCCCTCAGCTTTATTTTAATGGCTCGCTTGACAAATGACCTGCTTTCTGCCCGACACTGGGTCAGAGGGCTTGCCACAGGCTGCATCCATCATCGTAACCACCGTGTCACCCTGACGGACTTCACCATTAGTTTCTGTCAGTGACCAAGTCACAGCTGGGCTAAGGAGAGATGAGCTTGGGGTCAGAGGTCAGAGCCACAGGACTGGGAATTGGATGAATTAGGAATTTGCTGTAGTTAACAAAAAATTAAATCGCAATAGTTATAAAATATTCATCCATCCGGGCCGACGGAAAATGAAGCCCAATATTTAATTTCAGATTATAGCACCTCACTTTGCATTTTTTATCATAGATTAGGTCGGCCCTGGGGCTCTGACAGGGCACTTGGGGACTTCATCCATTTCCACAGATTAAAAATCCTCTCGTAAAAAAATTAATTGCCATTAAACTGCTCGGCAGAAGAAAAAAATGTGCCCATCAGGACCCATTTATTGACCCGGACCCCTCTGGCAGGCTAATGGGGGATGAGCGACCGGTGATGGAGGGGCCTGGCCATCGGGCAGCCCCCTCGCCCGGGGCGGGGGGCAGGGGGCGAATCCCTGCGTGGTATCCCCGGGGAGGGAGCCGCGGTGGCAATTTTGTGCTGTTCAGCCGTGTCGGGGGACCAGGGCGGAGGAGCCTTGCTGGGGAGCCCAACCCCACTGGTGCCTTTCAAGACCCCAACGTGTCCAGCTGGGCAGTGCCGGCCTCAGCCCTGGCCTTTGACTCTGCCCGGAGCCAGCAGAATCCTGACCCCTCCCGGCCCGAGCCCTGCAGTGAGTGACCACTTTCATGTTTGTGGTCCCGTGGGGCGGTGCTCACAGATGGGGAAACCAAGTAAAGTCACTCCCCAAGGCCCATAGCTAGTCATCGACAGAGCCAGAGTTAGACGGGCTCTTAACCGCAGGTGTCCCAGGCGCCTGGTGTGGGAGGGCGTGGCCTCAGGGGCCCTCGCTGGAGGGGTGTGGCTTGTGGAGGGGTGGCCTTGGGGACAGGTCCTGGAGGGCAAAACTGCAAGGTGGTGTAGCCTTGGGTCGTGTCCCAGGGGCCTCGGCTTTGGGGAGCGGCTGAGGTCCTTCCTACAGGCGTGGCCTATGAAGGACGTGGCTTTGTGCAGCCCCCTCCCCTTCCTGGGGCCGCTGCTCCACAGGCCGCAACCTGTGACTATCTCCGGGTCTGGGCGGTGGTGGGGGTCTCTGACCCTGTTGGCTGCCTGCCCCGAGGGGTCGGCTTTCTGCATGGTCCCTGCTGTAAGGCCCCTTGCTTGGCAAAAACAAGCCCCTTTGTGGGAGGCAGGACAGGTCTTGGCCCGGGAGGTCCAGTTTCCTGCCCAGGGCTGGCCCTGGGGGAGATGCAGTGTGTGTCTGTGTGTCTGTGTGCATGTGTGCGTATGCATGTGTCTGAGTCTATGCGTGGGTCTCTGTGTCTGCGTGTGTGTGTGTGAGCTAAAGCTTGGCCGGTGCTCTGGCCTCCGCCAGCAACCTGGTTTGTAGTGACCGTGGGGCTGATGTTGGCATTTGGAGGGTGTAATCTGGGATTATGAAGTAAGAGCTTTGATAAATGACGTTTCTTATGCGACAACATTTGTTAACAAAAGCTCATTGGTCGCTGGGAGGCGGTGGGCGCTTGTGTCCGTGCTCCCTGGGACCCCTTGTAGGCGGAGCCTCAGCAGCATGAAAGCAAAGACCTTCCCCGGCTCAGGGCAGAGGCCAGCATTAGCCTCCCACTCGCGGCTCCTCATGACTACGGTCCTTGCTAGTGTGGGCTGGCGTTGACCTAGGATGTGCAGTGCACCTGGGCCCGTGGCCTTGGTTTTACAGGCAAAGCCATGGGGAGCGGGTTTTATTACCCCGTTTACCCAGGGTCAGAGAAGTCAGGTCACCGGCCAGGGTCATCCTGGGACTCGGCCCTGCCTCTTGCTGGCCACTGGCTGAGGCTCGCCCCAGCTCCTCTGGGAGCGTGTGACGCAGTCTCCGTGGGCTCCCTGGGGCCAAAGACCTCCTCGTCTGGGCCCGCATTCGGAAGGCCCCGGCCGCTCCGCTGTGTGTGCGTTTTCTCTGTTTAAGATTCTGAGTTGGTTGGTGTTTACGCCTGGAGGAAAGGACCAGCCCTGGTGAGGGCCCTGCTTGGGCCCCCTCCCGCCCTCCCCGGGCTCCAGAGCAAGGCTCCCTCAAGAGACCAGGCCCCTACCGCGGAATTAGGTAGCTGGTTCCCCGGCCTGTGCTCCTCCCTGCTCTGCTGGGGCATCAGGGGGTAGGCGCGGAGGGGAAGGCGGTGGCGTCGGGTGCAGGAGCAACCTCTCCCCAGCGGCCTGTCCAACGCCCTCCAGATCTGCCATCAGACGGGACTTGGAGAAAGCATTATATTTAAAAGCCAAAGAAAGGTTTTCTGCCCCTGAGAGACATGTTTTAGGCTCCTGGGAGGCAGGGCACGGCCACCTAGGCTTTCCCATGGTAGGGAATCAGGATGGGAGCGGCATCCTGGAGTGGGTGGCTCTGTGCCAGGTCGAGTCACCCATATGAGGCACCCACACCCAGAGGTGCAGTGTCCAAGTCCATGATGCATGTAAGGGCCAAGGGGCGAGCTCCCTGGGAGCAGGGCTGAGGGTGCCTGGGGCAGGGAGCGGGCTCTGCTCCTCCTGGGCCCCCACGGCTCCTGACACCTGTGACCACCTGTCTCCGCAGGAGATAGCAAGAGAGTTGGAGCTGCCGAGAGCGCCCCTGTCTGCCCCCGGATGCCCAGGCCAGCCTCCCTCCGAGGTGACCTGCAGCTGTCTGCCAACGCACCCAACCTGGCTTCCTGCGATCAGCCCATGACCATCCAAAACGCTATGGCCGTCCTTAGAGACCTCCGCCAGCAAATCCAGGCCGGGCTGGAGCTGGCCCGGCACCGCCACTCCAGGGGAGGGCCAGAGCTGGGGCGGTCAAAGCTGTGGCTGCAGGACCCGGCGGGGAGGAGGCAGTGGGGCCCCTGGAGCACCCCAGACGTGCGGGGCTCCTTCTCCAAGAGTCCTCAAGCAGGGATGGAGGGGAGGCGCTCCTCCTTAGAGAGGCCTGGCAGCTTCCCCACTGGGCATCGCTGGAGCACCCCGGCTGGGTGGGAGTCCTATCCCCAGCAGACCGGAGCGGCCCCAGGACGGAACCCCTCCTTCCAGAGGCCCGGGAGCCCCCCTGAGAGGCTGACCTCCCTGCCGCAGCGGCCCTGGAGCGCCTCGGCCGGGCAGGCCTCCAGGCCCCCGCGGACCTGGGCCACTCATGAAGACTGGGAGAGCCCCGCCCGAAGACCCTGGAGCCCTTCTGGCCAGCGGTCCCGGAGCGCCTCCTTCACGCAGGGCGCTAGCACCCCGTGCAAGGACAGAGGCCCCCTCCTGCCGCCCTCCGGAGTGGAGCACAGCTGGCTGAGGCCCACCGGGGGTGCCCCGGGGAAGGAGGAGTGGGTGCCACCACCCTGCCCGAAGCCCCGGGGGGCCCTGGGCCACCGCTACGGCACCGAGGCGCTGCGGGAGTTCATGCGCCAGAAGACGTTGGCGCGGCGGCGGCAGGCCCTGGAGGAGAAGGCCTCGGCTGTGCGGGCGCTCGAGCTGAAGAACCAGAGGCTGCAGGAAGTCTACAGGAAGCAGCGGGAGGCCATCCTGGGCAAAGCCGTCCCTGTGGTCTCCCAGACGAACCCTGGCATTGTGACCTTTTTCCCGCATTGTGCGCCGTCCAGGGTAGGAGCTGGGCCTGGGTGAGGACGCGGTGCCGGCCAGCTCAGCCCCTGAGCTCCTGGCAGCCCCAGATGCCTGCCTCCCCGGGGCTGGTGGAGGAGGGACCCACTGCCTCTGCCCCAGCCCTAGAGAGGGGGCCCCCATGGGGTCCAGCCTGAGCCCCTCTAGAGGGCAGGGCTAGTCCTGGGGCTAAGAGAGCCGTCTCGGGGTCTTCCGGCCGGGACGGAGGTCTCACTGTGCTCTCCTCTGCTTTAGGGCCTGGAAGCTCCCGGGAGCCTGGGGTCGCCTGTATTGGAGTGGAGCAAGGTGACCTCCGGCATGGTGCTGGGGGACCAGGAGGCCCCGGGCAGGTGGGTAGGCCGGCGGGGGCTGCCGTTGCTGGGTGGGGCTCCCTCTGCCCAGAGCGGGTGATCACGGGGGGCGCCGCTTCCCACAGCACATTTACAGTGCTCGATGCAGGGGCATCGAGCCATCCCCCGCTCGGCTCACAGAACATTTCAGCACCCCAGAAGCAAACCCCATACCCTTCAGCAGCTCCCCAGCAGCCCACCTGCGTTCTGCCTCCGCAGAAGCATCTGCGGGGACCGTTCCCATGAGCGGAGTCCCGCAGATGTGGCCGTTGGGGTCTGGCTTCTTCCTTGGGGCGTGTTCTCCGGGTTCATCCTTGCTGCAGTGGCTGTCAGGTCTTCCTTCCTTCTTCACGGCCAAATAAGACTCCACAGTGTCACACTGTGGGGTACGACACCCCACACGCTGTGTCCATCGGCCGGCTGGTGGACATCTGGGCCACCCCCTCTGGGCTGCAGTGAATGAATGGTTTGAATACCCATCTCGTGTGACGGACGTGGGAGTAGATTCGCCGGGCACCTCTACAGGGGAAGTTTGCATTTCACTTTTGGGGAGCTGTCAGGTGGTTTTCCCACCGGCTGCGTCATTTTGCATCCCCCTGCCCAGCAACGGAGGAGGATGCCGGCCTCTCCGTGCTCTGCCAACACTCCTTTTCTGTTTTGTTCTCTTTTGTTTTTGTTGTTTTCACGATTATGTATTTTATTTTTTTGAAGACTTTTTGTTTATTTGACCGAGAGAGACAGAGAGAGCATAAGCAGGGGGCAGGGGCAGAGGCAGAGGGAGAAGCAGGCTCCCCGCCGAGCAGGGAGCCCGACGCGGGGCTCGATCGCAGGACCCCGAGATCACGACCTGAGCCGAAGACAGTCGCTTCACTGGCTGAGCCACCCAGGCATCCCTCTCCCTCCACATTTTAAAGACATTGTAGGGAAATACACATAACATGGATTGACCATCTTCACTGCTGTTAAGTGCCAGTCCGTGCGTTCACACTGCTGTGCACCGTACCCTCTGTCCGTCCCCAGCACGTGGTCATCTTCTCACACTGGACTCTGTCCTGTTAAACCTCCTTCCCATCCCCCCGCCCCCACTCCTGCTCCCCATGTGTGTGGATCTGACTCCTCTCGGGCCTCCTGGGAGTCCATTGTTGGGGATTGGTCCCTCATTCTCAGGTTCATCCACGTTGTAGCCAGTGTCAGGATTCCTTCCTTTTTATGGAAAAGTGGTGTTTTTGTTGTTGTTGAGTTGTAGGTGTTCCTCATATGTCTGGGCATTGACCCTTATGAGATCTGGGGTTTGCCATCATGTCCCCCCTCCTGGAGGCCACCTTCTCACTCTGTTGACTGTGTCCTTCCATGCACACAAGTTGTGCATTTTGAAACACTTTGGTTGAGCTCTTTTTTTCTCTTGTCGCCCGGGCTCTTGGTGTTAAACCCCAGAACTCGGTCTTTCTCAGGCCGTGTGTGGTCCCTGTTGCATGCATAGAGGCCCGAAGCCACCCCTCCGGCCAGAGACAGTCACTGTAAATGGACGCGCTCCTTCACAGAAGCTGCGCTAGGCTCACCCCTGCACACACGTGTTTTGAACACGCAGCAGAGGACGCATGCGCCGGACCTGACCCCCTCTGCCCTCTCTCCCTGCAGCTTCTGCCTGTGTTTGAACAGAGCCTTGAATCGCACTGAGACTCTAGAGATGGACGGCCCCCAGGACGGCTGGGATGGTGCTCCCATGCGGAAGCTCCAGGACCCGACCAGCCGCCCCCCGCGCCCAGGCGTGTGCATCTACCTGGACCCCGAGGAGAGCGAGCACCTGGGCACACTGGGGCCCCTGCACTTCCGCCACAAGGAGGCCCGGCTACAGGCACTGGAGACCATGGCCAACGTCCTGAAGCAACGGATTGACATCCTCACAGCCAAGCTGCACAGGTCGGAGGCACCGGACACTCTCGGGGACCCGGTCTCGGACCTGTCGCTCTCACGCCCCAGCTCCATGCCCATAGCCCCGGTCTGCTCTGGAGGCCTGGTGCCCAACAGGAGCAGAGGGGCCCCCTGGGACTGGGCAGACATGCCGGCCAGGACACTGGTCTCTCCTACCTGCTTCCTGGATGGCGGGACTCTGCCGTGGAGCCCCGACTGGGAGCGGCGACAGAGCGTCAGCCCAAGAGGCCACTACGACAGCAAGCCCGGAGGTGGGGCTGGGGCCCGGGCCGCGAGCGACCACCAGCCCCGCCAGTGGCCAAGGGGACCCCTACCCCCGAGGGGCAGGGTTCGGCTTCTTCTCCCTAAAGGGGAGATAACGAGGACGATACCACAGCAGGTGTCCGGGCCGCCTGAGGGGACGTTGGTGACCGTCCTGGCAGAGCCTGGTCATGCGCTAAATCTTCCATCAGCTGTAGACCTTGTCAGCACCCTGGCCCTGGAGGGAGGAGGGGTGAGGCCCTCCCACAGAGGGGCGAGAAAGTGGACACGGCCCAGGCCCCTCTTGCCGTGGGGACTGGGGGTGCCCCCCTCCGTCCCCACCCCCACCCGCCAGGGGTTCCTCTCCTCCTGCCAACTCCTGGGGTCCATCTCTCCAAGGTTTCATTGAGGACGGGCGTTTGGAGCTGGATAACAGGCTGGCAAGAAACACGGCTTCCTTCCAGGCCCTCGGCCCCTTTATCGGGCGGTGAGCCCCCGCGCCCCCCGCGCCCCCCGCGGCCCTGCGCCCTGGCCAGGCCACGAGCCAGTGGCAATGCACAGCCGGTGCCCAGGGGTCTGGGTCTGACACAGCTGCTGACCCAACCGCGAGAAGCCCCCCGACCTGGGTCAGGGCCTGCCGGCTCAGGCGCCGGCCACACGGTGGCTCAGAGACTCCACTCCGGCTGGGCTGTGGGCAGTGGGCCCTTGACCCAAGTTCCCCGCTGATGGGGGGCAGCCCCCGAATGCGCCCCTCCCCACACTCCTCTGCACGGCCTCCCGGCCCCAGCCGGACACTGTCTGCCACACTTGTCTGTGTGATCGGCGGGTCCTCCCCCCAGGTCCTGTGTCCCGTGTCTAGGTGCTCAGGACCACCCCTCCACAGACCCTGCACCTTCCCGTGGCTTTCCTCCCCAGCACGGCCTGAGGCCTCTGGGGGCCCCTTCATGCAGGCCCTTTGAGTCCAGTTGGTGGAACAGAAGGATGGCTGCCAGCAGGGGGCAGCATTGGGCTGGACTGCTGTTCTCCACCCTCTGTGTCCCAGACCCGGAGAGGCCAGGGAGGGGAGACTCCCCAGAGGTTGACCCGGTGCCCAGGCTCCAGGTGGACACCCCACATCTGCGCGTCCCGCTGCTGGACAGCGGGCAGGGCCTCGCAGGCCCAGCAGCTCACACCGCCGGGCATTCCCGCCCAGGGGACCCCACACCCGGGCGCTGCATCTTCCCGGCGCCCCCGGCTCTGACCAGGCTGTGCAGAGTCGCGCCCTGGACGACCCAGCAGCCTTGCTGTGCAGGGATCAGCACCCAGGGGCTTTGCGGGCCCCTCTGTGTCCAGAAAAGCTGCCTGGCCTGTCCCTTCCAAAACAGCAGTTGTTGCTCCCCGCTCGCGGCTCTGTGCCCTCATCCAGCTTGTGGCCCTCCCTCCGCTGCCCCAAGCTGGCGCCCCCCCAAGTTCTCCAGACCCAGGGCCTGGCCCGTCCTGATGCCTCTCAGGCCAGTTTCTGAATTGGGGTGGGACCATGCCCCACACTGTCCATTCCCTGCTGGGACCGTGGGGCTCCGTCTGGTTGGGGACCCAGCCTATCCCCGGCACAGCACGGTGAGGATGCCGGCTCCACCCTCCAAGGGCCCAGCCTCTTGGGAAGGAAGGGTGGGCGAGGGCACGCCCCCGTGGGATTCCTGCCCCCACCCGCGGGCCGTCCTGCACCTTGGGCAGTGCCATCAGCGTTCTGTGAGATGTGTTCTCATTCCCATTTTACAGACAGGAACACTGAGGCTCAGAGAAGCACAGTGACATGTCAGGATCTCATAGCTCGTGGGAGGTTCTTCCTCCCCGGCATTCTCTAGTTCGGTGCTCTCAGACTGTGCCCTGAGAACTTGTTAGACATGCAGAGTCCCCAGCCCACCCCGGGCCCCCTGGACCTGGTGCACGAGGCCAGTCCTTGGGATCGTTTGAGAACTACTGCCCTGGGAAGTCTAGGCCCGAGGTCCACAGGGCCCGCGGGCCCCTGCCTGTCCGCGGACAAAGCTGGATGGGCAGCCAGCCACGCTCATCCTTCACGCGAGGGGGTGGCAGTCCTGCTCACATGGCAGAGTCGAGTCGTGTCCATAGTGGCAGAGGCTGGGTGGCCTGCAAAGCCCACATGTTTGCCGTGTGTCCCTTTATGGGACGTGTTTGCCGATCCTGGCTTATTGAGCGATGGCCGTGAGGGCATTCCCTTCAAGGAGAGCCGCTGAGTGCCCCTGCAGCGACCTGGTCTCTCCTATCCCCTCCCGTCCCCTGATGGTCACACACTCCCGCAGCAGCCCCCGCCCCATCCCGGGGTCTACCTGGATTCAGCCCCCAGCCCGTCCACTGCCTCCCCAGGGCTGCTCCCTCTTTCCAGGACCCTCTTCCCAGCCATCTCCCCTGCAAGGCCAGGGGCTGCAGGGGCAGGGGCCGGGCAGTGACCTAGCAGGTGCTCCGCAAACACCTGGGGTGGCTGGAGGAGGGCCATGCGCCCCCCTCAGTCTCCATGGCCCGCGGGTGTGTCCTTAGTCACTCGGGCGGTCCTGAGTCGCTGTGCGCCAGGGGGACAAACGTGACGTGAGGCAGAGCTGTGTGACTGCGGACACAGGCGCCCCGTTCATACGGTCGTGTCCCGGGCGGGGCTCTCCTGGCCTACCGCTGTCTCGGGAAAGGCCCAGCCTGACGCCTTCCTCCCAGTCCTGCCAGTGACATGTGCTGGCCAGCCTCAGGGCAGGGGGTTAGGGTGGCCTGCGGGGACAGGCCTCCGAGTCCAGCTGGCCGGCTGTGACCCCTGCGTCCTCGGGCACCTGGCCAGCTCAGGCTCTGTCTGTGGGACGGGGCAGCGTTTCGGGCCATGAGCAGGTGGCGGTGAGGGTTAGGGCTGGTGTGTCTCCATTCTGGGCCTGGTGGGCAGTGCCCCTTAGCAGATGGTAGAGGGAACGACAGAGATGAAGAACGGGCTCTGTGCCCCTCATTCCCAGAGTGGCCGTTTTCCCCCGAAGGGCCTGGCGTGGGAGCAGACCCAGAGCAGGCCTGGCCTCCCAGGCAAGGGGCATTCTGGTCCCAGTGCGGTGGTGGTGGAAGCCAAGGCTCAGCCATCTGAGCTCCCGAAGGCTGCTGGTCCCCGGGGTCCCAGTGCAGAGCCCACGCTGCCGCTCACAGATGACGCCCCCCCCAAGCTGGGGGACACTGCTGGTGTTGGCATCCGTGGGTGCCACCTGCTCACTGCTGCCCTCCTGGTCCTCTGGTCACAGGCCCATCCCCCTTAGGCCTCTGGTCCTTGGCTTCAGCCCGGGCCCCGGTGGGTCTGAGAGCTGCGTGTTCAGGCCGAGGGAAGCCGGGTCACCACCCCCAGCCCTGCAGCTGCCTCAGACTGCATGGATGTCCCTGCCCGACTCTGCTCACATGTGTGTTTGTGTGCCCCTAGCTCAGTCGGGGTGCCGGCCATGTTGGACCCCACCTGCGGCTCCCTGCAGCTGGAGGAGATGCCGTCGGCCAGAGGGGCGGCGGGCTTGGTCACGCCCTGGACCGCGCGAGGTTGCGGTAAGGGCGAGCCTGCGGACGGGCCCTGGGCTGGCTGGCCGGGTGGCCGGGGAGGTCCGCTGGGGACCCCCTCCACTGCCTGATGCTCCCGCGCGGTCCTGCGGGTGTAGAGAGATCCTTTTCTATGTGGAGAGCGTCCATGCATCAGTATTAAAGTTTTTTGGAGGCTTTTGGGACCCAGCCGCTTGCTATGTGCTCTTGCCATGCCTCTGTTGTGACTGATACTTGGTCCAGTGGGGGCCCTTGGCGGCCCTGCTCTCGGACCTCTTCCTCGAGCACCCGCGGGCCCAGGCTTCTGCCTTTCCTTTTGCTTCTGAAGGGTTTTGTCCTGGGTTTCAGATGAGGAGACTTGCTCAGGACCACAGGGCTGGTGCAGAGCGGGGGGTGCAGGGGTGCGTGGGGCGGTGCCCTGCCTGGTGCACTGAGGGGATGGGTGGGCTGTGGGGGTGCTCCACTCAGGGAGGGGCAGCTGGAGGGTCCTGGCACAGTGGCTGGGGATGTGTGTAGAAGGCGGCCCCCTGGGGGTGGGGGGGTTCTGTGCCATCCTCATCCCTTGACCAGTCTCTCCCACCTCCCCTGCCTCGTGCTCTGGGGGACTCTCCAGCCTGTGGTGGGGGCTGCTGGGGAGCCTCACACCTGGCCCCGCGTCTCCCCATCTCCCGAGGCACCAGGAGCCTTATCAGCCTGCTAATTCATTTATTTGCTCCTCTCCCTGCTCTTCCAACTTATATCCACTGAGCACCTGCTGCGCCTGGTGCCCGAGATCAGGCCCAGCCCTGGAGGCACCTGCTTTTAGTGGGGGAGGCAACAGAAGATGCTCAAGGCAGGGCACACAGCATGTCAGGTTCCGAGCGATAAGTGACAAGGATACGTGACCAGCTTCCGGGTAGAGGTTTCCACCGTGTTACAGTCCTAGAAAGTGCGGCCCAGAGAGGGGCAGTGGGAGGCCCAGGGGCACCCAGGGATGAGCCGGGATTAGGGCTTGGACGCAGTTGCCAGCACTCGGTCCATCCCCTGCTGCCCTTCTGGAAGGCTGGCTGAGCCGGGGGTTGGCTGGCTGCTGTGAGGGTCAAGAGTGAGTCCTAGTCGCCTGGGGGTGGCTGCCTCCTGGCCAGGATCCTGCAAAGGGGGTCAGGCTCTGGCCTTCCCTCCAGAGTGGGCAGCCCTCTCGTTAGTCCTCGGCCCCATTGACCATGCCTGCAGGGCCGAGCAGCCGGAGTGGCTCCTTGCTCTTGGGAGGGACGTCCACAGTGGGGGCCCCGGCACCAGAGGCCCCCCGAGAGGCTCCGGCAGGAGTGAGTGCTGCCGTCCCTGCAGTGAGGTTGGGGTGAGGACCCCGGAAGCACTGGCTTCAGTGGCTTCAGGGAACAGTAGAGATGGCCCCCCCGTCCATCACCTCCACACCTGGGGTCCTGGCTCCCAGGAACCTGGGCACAGATTTATGTTCCCGAAAGCTGGGAGAACACAGGTGGCCCCCGCCTCTCTACTGTCAAATGGGGTGACGTGAAGCTCGGAGTTGAGGCAGAAGGCACGTGTCTCTGAGGACAGCCACTGCGGGGCTCTCAACTTTTACTGCTGCTGGTTAGCAGTGCCCCGTCCCTCCGGCCCTCCTGGGATGCCCGGCGCACGTGCCCCCCCCACTTGCACTCCCTGCGCGGTGTCTGCCCGTATGGGGGGTCGACATCTGCGGGGGGCAGGCAGGCCTGGAGCCCACGGGGAGGGGCATGAGAGCAGAGCTAGGGCAGAGAAGGGGACCCTCTCTGCATCCCAAGGGGAAAACCATCAGTCACTGGTTGGAAGGACAAAATAGCTGCATTGTGGACTCCCACAACCAGGGGTGAGCTTCCCCATGGACTCATTCAGGGGGGCGGCGGTCACTGGGTTGCCTGGGCTCCAGGGCAAGGACAGGCCCTCCTGCAGAGCTGCCCCTCCCCGCAGGCCCCTCTCAGCTGGGCGAGGGGCTGGGCAGAGTTAGAGGGGGCCCCACGCCACCTGCTGTGGGGCCTCGGGGTCCTGAGGGCTCCCACCCCACACTGGCCGTGCCTTCCAGAGAAAGGAGACAGGGCAGAGCTGTCCCAGTCCCCTGCCCCATGCCATGTCCATGAACAGCCCTCCGGGAACCTCGGAGTCTGGTCTAGGAGGAGCTGTTGGCCAGGGGACCCGGCAGCTTCCACAGGCTGAACCTGAGCCTTCCGGAAAAACCTGCTCCTCTCCCTGGCTCGGCCTCCAGGCTGTCTCTCCAGGAAGGCGGGAGCAAGATGGACAACGGGGTGGAGGCTCACCCCAGCTTCTTGGTCCCTCCCGCGTCCCTCCTTACACTGTCGGTGGGGCGGGCCTATCTCTGTGCTGAAATTCTCTGGCAGGATCTCTTTACCCTGAGGCTGCAGGCAGCCCCCAGGACCCATTTGAAATCTGAGCT
Organism: Neomonachus schauinslandi; assembly: GCF_002201575.2. Lineage (NCBI taxonomy): Eukaryota > Metazoa > Chordata > Mammalia > Carnivora > Phocidae > Neomonachus > Neomonachus schauinslandi. Next base: position 92,236,269 of record NC_058415.1, on the reverse strand, counting down.
GCCCCCGCCTAGAGTGGCTGAGAGCAGGATCTCAGGTAGCCAGAGACCAAGCAACGAGCACACCCAGAGTGCGTGTGCTGGGCTTTCATCCGACACCTCCTCCAGGAAGCCTCCCAGATAACACTTGGGCTGGGCCGGGTCCTGCCGCTCACCCGGTCGTAGCTTGCTCTGTGGGCCGTGAGCACCTGAGGGTCTGGCTCTCACTGCAGTTCCAGCCGCGGCCCACCACGTGCATGTGCCTGGGAAATGTTTGCCAAGAGTGAGTGAGCCAGCTGCTCGATCCATGGAAAGCCGGGCCGTTCTGCTCTGGAGGAGAAGCACTCCTGAGCGTCCTGAGTGCCGGGGCCAGGCACTGTGTGCACATGTGGGTCTCGCCGGTCTCAGCGACCTGGGGGGGGTCCCATCCTCATGCCCCTGCTTATGGAGGAGCCTGGTGTTCAAAGAGGCACCATCACCTTGAGCCAATCGGTGGCAGAACAGGGGTTTGGACCCAGTTTTTCCTGCTGGGGGCAGCGCTGTCCAGTAGACAAACGTCTAGACCAGCATCACTCGATAGTACTTACTTTCGAGACCATGTTGTCTGGTGGAACCTTCTGGAAGGAGGGGAATGTTCTAGATTCTGGGCTATCCAGTATGGTAGCCGTCAGCCACGGTGGCTGTCTAGCCAGGGAAACGGGGCCAGCAGGACCGAAGGGGGGCGTGTTAGGTTTAGTTCCTTTTCATTTAATGTCAGTGGTGCTCGTGGTGGCCGGCGGTCAGGCCAGACAGGGAGACTTTAGCTCCGGGCCGGGGGCGCTCCCACCCAGGGCGCGGTGTCCTGTCAGCTCCTTCCAGCTTCAGGCCCTGATTCCCCGAGCTCAGCCTCATAACTGAGAACATGCTTGTCGTGACACGCCCACCTCGGGGACAGCTCGGAGCTCAGGGCCACGGGGCCCGTGTCTCCATGGTGACCGTCTGGGGTGCTGACGTGTGGGGCCAGCGATGATGAGGAACACCCCTCCCCCAGCCTTCGAGCCTCCCGGGTGCCTGCAGGACGGTCCGTGGGCGCTCAGGCTGGCGGGGCCTGGGGGGTCCTGGGCATCTTCTCTGGCTCCAGCTTCTCTCCGTGGCCACAAAACAAAAGCAGAGGAGGATGTTTCCTTCTCGAGGGAACTTCAGCTCAGAAGAGACACTTCAAGCCGTTCTCCCCAGTGGGTCTCCATTCCCCGTGGAGGCGGGACGGAAGGGCTGCCCCACGCTCAGCACACGTCAGGCGGCCAGAGCCCCTGCTTCTCCCCCCCGCCTTGGTGCTTCAGAGTTTTCTCAGTGCTGTGCAAATGCCCTGGGGCTGGTTTCGCTGAGGTCCACAGCCGCTCCCGCTGGAGCCATGGAAAGCCGGCCGCTCTGCTCTGGACGAGGAGCACCATCCAGGGGACGGCATTCTCCCTGCACACTGGCCAGCCACGACGGTCATCCAAGAGCCACCAGGAGGGCACCAGCCCCAGGAGGGAGCCCACACGCCCTCCTCTGCCCACCCCCACCAGGCCCAGGCCCAGAAGATGGGAGGCGGGCCAAGGAGGGTGCAGCCAGCCACCCCTCCGACCATGGAGGCAGCCGCAGAGGGGCCCAGAGCACCAATGGTGTGCAGAGCCCGAGCTGGCCCCTCCACTGCCCTGGGGGACTCCCTGACCCGGGCGGGGAGGCTGAGTTTTCCGTGCTCATTCTCTGGAGCGGCCCCAGAAATCCCAGGGATGCCTGGGGACCTGCCCAGCTGTGACCCTGACTCCGCGGCAGCAGCTGCTGTCCGTCCGTCCCGCATGTGCTTGGGCTTCTCACCGCCGGTGGGGGCGGGGGGGCACCTCGTTTTCCCACCGAGGCTCTGAAGGGCTAGTGATTTGTTCCAGGTCACCCGGGGAGGTCTGTCTGCTTGGCTCCCGATGTCTCTGCAGACTCGGGCATCGCTCCCGGGGGAGTGTGGCCGAGGGTCAGGCAGCACGAACCCCGAGCTGAGGTGGAGCAGTCCCAGCAGCTGGCTGCCTCCCCCTGCCGTAGGCTGCACCCGTCCGCCCTCCCTGGATGCCGTGCTGGGAGTCGGGCGCCTGCCCTCCTGCAGGCCGAGGGCTGAGGCCACTCAGCTGCCCCTTCTCTGTGGCTCCTGCAGGTCAGCGCTCCGGGCACCTTGCCAACGTCCCCCGGAAGTCCCCGAGCTTTCTCAAGTCCCTGCAGGTGTGTCCTGCCCCCATCCTATCGGGCTGATGACAGCTGTGTCCCCGGTAGGCCTGCCTGGCTGGGGTGAGCGGGGAGCAGCCCTCGCCCCCCGGAGGCTGAGCAGAGAGGCCTGAGTGGGTGGCTTTGGGGGCATGTCTCCGAGAAGTGGGGCACCACCTGCCCTCTGGGGCTCAGGGCTTTTGGGAGCCATGGGGCAGCCGTGTGGGCCCCCCCAGGAATCCTGAGGCTTGGGCTGTCCCTGCAGCTGGACCAGGAGAAGCAGAAACGGGTGCTGACCCTTCTGCGGCAGCAGGCAGAGCTGGAGGTCTGGGAGACGCAGAAGGCCCTGGACCAGCTGCTCTTCAAACACCAACTGGAGGTCAGCCGGCCCATCCTGAGGGCCCGAGGGCTCTTCCCAGGCATGCCCCACTCCCGGCCAAGGGGCGGTGCCACCCCGCCTGCCCACCCGAGCCCGGGGCCCTCCTGGGTGGATTTGGCTCTCTGGCTGCGTGGGGGCCACGTGCCTTTGTGGAAGGTCAAGTTGGGGAGGTTGCGGAGGACACAGTGCCACCTGAACCGTGGGCCCTGCTGGAGCCTGGAAGAGGACAGCATGGCTGCCTGCCAGAGGCCAGCTCAGTGGGCCACACACAGACGCTCAGTTTAAAGCAGAAGCAGGACGTTTGGGCCCACTACTAACCTGGGGGCACCTGGCTGAGGGGACAGATGACCACCTGAGCCTGTGTCCCGGTGTGTCGGCACCTGAGTCTTGGGCCCTCTGTTGGAGCTCACGAGCTGATGTGTGCAGGGCGCTCAACAGCCCTGGCAGGTCTGCCAGGAGGGGCAGGGGCCCCACATCTCCGAACCACCTCTGCCCAGCCCCCTGCGCTCGCTGTTCCGGCGAGTACAGATGGCACCTGGCCCTGCGGCCGGCATCTGGGATCTGGTTGGATGTGCTCAACCTTCTCTGTGTCTTCGGTTGGGGGACTGTTGGGAGGTACTTGCAGTACATTGGGGAGGCATTCCCAGGAGGGCGCCCCAGCCCGGGGAGCATGTGCACACACAGGTACACACATGCGCCTGTGTGTGCGGGCAGCACGCACATCCGCCGGGGTTCCAGCTCTCCCCTGCCCCTCCTCGTTCCCAGCGTCACACCCGCTGAGTGCTTGTAGCTGCCGCAGCTGGGGTGCAGGGCTGCGGCTCCCGCCATCTGATCCCCCAAGTCTGGGGTGCTCCAGCCCCGGCCTTGCTCTGCGTCTGCTCGGCACCTGCCGCCCTCCCCCACGCCGCCACGTCCAACCCGGTCTGGGGGGCAGGGGGGTCCATGAGCCCCATGTGGAGGATGGACAAAGGAGGCCTCTGGGGTTGGGGCCTCCACAACACACCCCACCTTCCTATTCTTGCAGCATCTTATGGAGAAACCCTCCACCCAGGCCAGGCCAGAACCGGCTTCAGCTTCGGAGCGGCCACGGGTGTGTGGAGTCCTGGAGCCGACAACCTCTCCGGACACCGCGACCACCAGACCCAGGTGGGGCCGCAGGTGGGGCTGGCCACAGCCTCCCAACATAGCCGCAGGCGGGCCGGCCGCCTCGGACAGGCGCAGGCGGCTGGTGCTGCTGGGGCTGTCTCTCCAGCACTCTCCCCCCACAGATCACAGCCAGCCCTGGGCAGAGACGCTGCCACACCCTCCCAGGGTGCCCAGGAAGGACAGCAGAGTCAGGAGGACAAGTCAGCTTCTGCAGGTGAGAGTCCTCAAAACCATGCACACGGCAGGCGTCTGACCCCGCGCCTGGGGCAGGCAGAGGGGCCCGGCTTTCAGCCACATGCCTCCCCTCCTCCTGCAGACAGGCTCTCCCGGTGCTTCTCCTTCCCTTTCCCGGGCTTTGTGTTCTTGCCGTCGGCATCTACCTTACACGGTTCAGGAACTCCACGAGTCTCCTTTACTGTTGGAAACACTCTGTCCCCTCTGAAGGTGTCTGCACAGCTCCATTTCCCGTGCTCGATCTCGTTGGTGTAGACCCGATTCTGTCTCTGGCTTCACTGTCCTTCTGCCTGAAGGATCTCCGTTAGCATTTCTGGTGGTGCCGGTCACACATTCTCTGAGCTTTTGTAAAGCCTAAGGACAAACTCATTTCATCTTTGTTTTTGAAATATCCTTTGCTGAACATAGAACTCCAGGTGGATGTTTTCCTTCCGGTTGACGCGCTGCCTGGTCTTCTGGCTTGCCCTGTTTGTGACGAGAAACCTGGGGTCACTCTTCTCCCACGCAGGAGGCGCTTTTTATCTCTGGCCGCTTTTCCCGCTTTCTCTTCGTTACTGCTTTGGAGCTATTGGATATGACGGGTTTTGGTGTAGCTTCTCTTTCTGTCTATTGTGCTCAGGGTGTGTTGTGAACCTTGCACCTGCGGGTGCATCGTATTCGTCGTGTTGGGGAATGTCCGGCCACCATGTCTTCTGTGTCCTCACCTCGCCTCCACTCGCCTGGACGTTTTTCCACCTTCAGTTCTTTCTGTGTGTTTCTTTTTTTCTTCCGTGTTTCCTTTTGGAGAATTCCTACTGCCGTGCCTTCAAGTTCATTACTCCTCTCCTCTGCGGTGTCCGATTTGTCACTAATCCCACTCAGCATCTTTTTCTTCTCAAGCATTTGGGTTTTCATCTCTAAAAGTTCCATTTGGACACTTTTTTATATCATCCCTGATTCTACTTAACTTAGTAAACATAGGGAATATAGTTATAAAAGCTTTTAAAGTCCTTCTCTGGCTTATTCTACTATCTGGGTCGGTTTCACTGATTGATTACTCTCGTTATAGGTCATGCTTTCTTGCTTCTTCACATGCCTGCTGGACGCTTTGAACTTTACCTTGTTGGGTGCTATATTTATGTGCTCCCACAAACAGTTGTGAGCTTTGTTCTGGAACACAGTTACTTGGATGCAGCTGGATCCTTCCAGGTGTTGCTTTGATAATTGCCAGGTGGCTATGAAGCAGGGCTCGGTCTGGGATCAAGGCAGGAGCTTCTGTGGACTCTGCCCTAAGACCCATGGATCATGAGGTTTTCCAGCCTGGCTAGTGGAGACAGGTGCAACTCTGGGCCTTCTGCTCCTTCCTGATGCTTCTCTCCCCAGCACGGGTAGCTTCCTCACATGGTTCCCACAGAAGGCTTGTGGGGGACACTCCAAATCTCCAGGTTCTCCCTATGTGGCTCTCTCCTTTCTGGTCCTTCTTCCATGAGTTTTAGCTGCCTGGGTCTCTCTAGACTCCCAGCTCCATCTCCTCTCTTCGAGGGGTCTGCAAGGCTCTGCCTCAGTTTCCCCTCCCTGCACCGCAGCCTAGGAAACATTCTCAAGGCAGTAAGCTGTGACAATCAGGGGTCTCACCTGTTTTCTGTCTCTCAGGGATCACTGTGCTATATTGCCTGATGTCCAGTGTCTGGAAAATTGTTCTTTCGTATGTGTGTGTGAACATTTATATATGTATACATGTGTATATGTGTCATTTTTTTAAAAGATTTTATTTATTTATTTGAGAGAGAGAATGAGAAAGAGAGAGCACATGAGAGGGGGGAGGGTCAGAAGGAGAAGCAGACTCCCTGCTGAGCAGGAAGCCCGATGCGGGACTCGATCCTGAGACTCCAGGATCATGACCTGAGCCGAAGGCAGTCGCTTAAGCAACTGAGCCACCCAGGCACCCATATACGTGTCATTTTTTTGTTTTGTTGCATTTTAAAGTTATTTTTAGTGGGACAGTAAATCCACAATCCAATCCTTTTTACTCTCTTGGTGGGAAGCACAAGTCCTCAAATGAACTTTTTAAAACTATAGAGTCCTTTTTCCATCCCATCCAGCACTGAAGGACAGCTAGCAGTGCTCAGTGGCAAGAGAGCTGCTCATGCCCGGAATTTGGGCTCTGCTGTCACCCCACCTGCTTGGTGCTAGACCTCAGATGGGTCACTCTCTGTCTCTGGGCCTCAGTCTCTCCTTCTGTGGAAGTGAAGCAGCAGAACTAAGTCATCCCCGAGGCCCCTGTACCCTGGGTCTTGTCCTGTGTATGATCAGTGGGTTCATACACAACCTTGCATCGGGACAAAGGAGATGGTGAAATTCCCCTGGTGTGGCTTTGTGAAGATCTGGTGTGAAGCTGTGTATGTGGGGGGTATTAAATACCCCAGACATCCTACCTTTGAGAGGCCCTCCTGGAGAAAAGGCCCCTGGAACCCCCACATGACCCAACCACCAACTGCTTTCTGTCCTCAGAGCCCCAGCAGGAAGTGGGACCAGACCAAGCTCCCTCCCAGCTGCCCCTGGCCAGGCTCTACCCTCGGGTCAACCCCACCCACCAGGTAAAGGGAGAGGTGCCCTAGGGAGGGGGTCCAGGGGAGGCACTGGCAGCATGTTTCAGACCCAAATCCTCCAGCTGACTGCCTGGGCCATCAGGGGCTGAGTGCTGAGGCCCACGTCTCCTAGAGCCTGCACCCAGGGCGTCTCTGCTGCAGATTCTGGGCTGGGGGAGGCACTCCCTGCCACAGGCATCACGCACCCTTCCCACTGACATCTGCCCAAGCCCCTTCCTCATGCCTGGGGCGGTAGGTGAGAGCAGGCATTTCAACAAAGTTCTTCAGGCAGGCTGGCCCCAACCTTTCAGGCTGCACATTTCAGGGCAGGCAGCCATCTTTCCCCAACCCTCTTGGGCACAAACATGTGCTCAGCCTGGATCAGGGCTGGGCATGAGACCAAGACAAGCAGGACCCCGCCCTGCCCTTGGGAGCTGACAGTCGGGAGGGGGGTACTCCGCCTCAGGAAAGGAGACACTACGGGGTGGGGGGGAATGAGTGAGGCGGGACAGTCCAGGAGGGCTTCTTGGAGGCGGCGGCCACCCCTGGGCTCGGCACCGCTCCCACCCAGCGAGCTGGTCCAGGAGTGGCCTGCTCGATGTGCCCCGCCCCAGCGGAGCCTGGCGGGGCCCTGGAGCGCCGACGCCGCCGGAGCCCCGGGCCACTTCACGCTCCAGATGCTGGAGCTGAGCCTGCGGGAGGAGGAGCTGCGCGCGCAGCACCAGACTGCGCTGCTGCGCCTGCGCGAGAAAGCGCTGGAGGAGAAGATGTGCGCCGAGCTGGCCTGGTTGGAGCAGCAGCGAGCGTGAGCGCACGCGCGGTTCCGCCCCCGCTCGGGCCCCGCCTCCCGCCTCCCGGCCCCGCCCCCTGTTCGGGCCCCGCCCCCGAGCCTCGGGCCGGACCGCGTTGCGGGGAACGGACTGTACCGATCCCAGTAGTGATGGGTATTTGCGGGAAGTTAGCTAAGGCAGTGAAGCTCCAAGAACAAATACGTACTTACTGAAACCACCCGCAGTGCCGCCTCTCCCGGGGAAGCCCGCCTGTTTAGCAGTCTTGTTGAGGGAGACACGCTTATGGCTGCTGACCCGCATTGGGAGTTCACCCAAGTGCTGTTCTCTAGCCTGAGTTTCACCCTGGATCAGGAAAAGCTTCCCGCGCGCCCCTGCCCAACGCCACAACTCGCAGGGTGTCCCGCTCGGGCTGGCCGCCCAGCTCCTGTAGCCGGCCCGGGCTGGGCCTCCCAGCCGCCTCCCGCTCTGCGTCCTTACACTGAACAGGCGGAGAGACTCCCCTTAAAGTAAATGCCTGCGAGCGGGCGGGCTGTGTCCGTGACATGCATTTTGATGCACTGATTTTTGATGCATGGAGAGCTTCCTGATGGTCCCTCACTGGCTTCCAAAAAGTATACCCCAGCGAAGGTCCTCCCCGACAGTTGGAGAGCATGCCAGGCTGTGCGTGTGCGGTTCCATGGTGCCCCCCCTCAAAGGACCCTCTGAGTGGGCTGGGGCTCCAGAGTGCAAGGCGCTGCCCTCCCTCAGTCTGTCAGGCCCGAAAGTGGTCATGAAGAGTAGGTGGGAAGAGTGACAGCCCGGGCCGGGCCTCCAGGTCCCCCGGGTTCCCCCAGCCTATCCCGGCTGTGGGCGGGGGCCGTCCCAGGTCCACATGACTGGCCGGGGCTGGCCGTGTCTGCAGTTTTCCACACCCACCTGTGGATACCAGGTGAGCAGTGGGTCCTGCCTCCTCCCTCAGGTGTCTGGGCAGCAAGGGGAGCCCCACGGTGCCGGTAGCCTTGGTGGAGAGGCAGCTGCAGGCCCTCAGCAGCCTTGAGCAGGAGCAGGTAAGGGCCAGCGCAGCCCCGAGGGGTGGGCAGGCGACCAGCACCGAGTTGGTCCTGCCACGCTCCTGACTGGTGTGTGAGCATTCTGCACCACACCGTGATAATTCCCCAGCCGTCACCACCCTCCCAGGGGGCTCAGGACCCCGTGGTGCAAGGGGAGCATCCAGTGGCCAGAGGGGGCAGCGTGGCCTGGATGCCGTGTGGCCCTGCCGTCCTGCCCCCTATGGCCTCCTGGAGCCTTGCCAACGGGAGAATGACAGCAGTGTCTGCTGCAGGGGCTGCAGGGGCTGCAGGAGCGTCAGCGCGGCCGGCACTGGCCAGGGGGGGTGTGCACGACCACAGAGGGGCTCACTAGGTGCTCCGAGCCCAGTGTCCAGGGGCCGCTGTGTGGTGGGACCCATGTTAACCCCCTTTATGCAGATGAAGAAACTGAGGCTCAGTGTAGGGGGCTTGCCTTGTTCAGGGACCCGCAGAGGGGCAGTGAGGGGTGGGGCTGGGTTGACAGAAACCCTCCCCCCAGACGGCCTGTATGGGCCAAGGAGGTGGGATGGGGGATGTGGGGATTCCAGGCAGAGGGGCCAACGGGAGCAGACCCAGACAGAAAAATGGGGTGACATCATGGCCGTGAGCTGTGAAGGGGGCTGAGAAGGGGCTCCAGTTATCACATGGCAATGAAGTGGTGAACCAGGTGGTCGGAGCCCCTGACCCCTGGGGCTTGAGCAGGGGGCCCAGCTCTGCCCAGCCTTAGTTTCCTCTTCTGACCTATAAAGGGTGCCCCCTCCCGGGGTGGGTGTGCAAAGACCTGAGCATGTGCTCCGGGCAAGGTGGCTCTGCCAAGGGGTGTGCCTTCAGAGACAAAGCAGGGACCAGAGGACACCTGTGGACAGTTTAATGAAGGGACGAGTCCAGGGGGTGGGGGCAGTGCCCAGAGCCTGGAGAGAAGGAGGACTGAGTGGGGAAGGGCAGAGGTGCAGCCAGCCTGCCCCAATCCAGCCCTGGGGGCCCAGGGAACAACACCCTACCTTCCCTCCCGCCTCCTGCTAAGCCTCCTGTTGGCCAAACCCACGGGGGGCGAACTTGCTGGAGCAGGATGAGAAGGGCACCTGGAGGGGCTCAGGGAAGGCCCCGCAGGAGCTGGGCTGCCCCCTCAGACACCCCTTTTTCCCGCTCATCACGTGGGTCTCTCTTTGTGTGGGGTTGGGGGTTTTGCTGACGCCTCCTCTGTCTGGTTCAGAGAGAAATCCGATGCCTGCGGAACACTCACCTGTTCTCCCACAAGGAGAGGAAGCTGCTCCTACAGCATCAGAGGGACATCCTCTGCCTGCAGACGGCCCTGGCGCACCTGCAGCAGGAGCTCGAGGCCCGAACCAGGCCGCCTCAGGTGGGCGCGCTCCCCAGGCTGGAGGCTTGTCACCTGTCCCCTGGCTGCTCCGTGGGACAGGGCAGGACCCCCGTCAATATGCCTGCGACCCAAAGCGGGGAGGGCCTGGGGAGAGATGCAGCAGGAGGACAGGAGGGGTGGCCACCTCCTGCGGGGGCCAAGGAGGTTTCCTGGATACCGCAGCCCTCGTCAGGCTCTGGAAGGGGAGCCAGACCCCCCATGGTAGGGGAAGCCACCCTTCCAGGGCCGGGGGTGGAGGTGAGAAGCCCAGTGGAGGGGGGGTTAGGCTAGAGCTGGGGATGGGGCCAGGGCTGGTGGCGGCTGAGGCAAGAAGGAAGGGTGGCCTGGGCTCCTAGGGGGGCAGCCCCTTGGGGAACCCCAAGCAGCAGGGGTGTCCTTGCTCCAAATCCCCGTCCCCACCAGCTGTCCCATGGACGAGGCTGTGTGGACACGGAGCGGGGCAGCCGTCCCCAGCCTGCACGTCTCTTCTGTCGAGATGGGGATGTTGATGGCCTCACCTGGTGGGGTGAGGATGGAATGAACTGGGTTCTATGGGTTAGCAGTCACACTGCGGGATGAGCAGCCTGGTGGTGTGCGCCCTGCCCCAGGCCGACCTGCAGGACAGGTGACCCGGGGCAGCCTCGGGCAAGGAATCCCCAGCCCTGGGCCTTATGTCTGCACCTGTCTGGGGGTGATTAGCACAGGATGCAGGGCTGCTGGGAGGGTAGAACCACCTGTTTGAGCCGGTGAGAACACCTGCTTCAGCACCACACACCGGGCAACCAGCGGCCTCGCCACGTGAAGCCTGCCCCCTGCTTTGCCTGAGAGCAGGTGAGACAGGTGTGCGTCACAGGGCTCCCTTGTGCTGTTTCTCAGAGGTCTGGCCCCGAAGTCAAGCCTGCTCAGACGGAGGGGCCGGCACAGGGCTCCTCGTGCCCCTCGACACCACATGGGCCTGGCAGCCCCACCGGCCCCAACCTCTGGAGAAGCCCTGAGAGCCCAGGCGCCCAACAGTGAGTTGTCACCGGCAATCCTGGCCCCATGCTCACCATTAAAAGCCTTTCCCGTGCTGAGTGGCCCCTGTGCTCATGGCTGCCGGGCCCTGCACCTCTCAGCCCTGCTGAGGGGAGGGCGGCCCTGGGGACCCCGAGGGGGCCCTGCTCCCGCTGGCTGGCCCATGGGGATGTGGGCAGAGGCCAGAGCGGCCCTGGCCCAGCGGGAGGAGCACAGCGCTGGCTCGTTCCTAGCGGGGCTGCTGGCTATGGTGTGGCCCTGGGGTGCCCTCCCTTCCTGAGCCCGCTTCCTCATCTGTGAAACGGAGACAGGGCTGCCACCATCCCCGGGCTATGCAGGGAGCAGTGAGACAAAGCAAGTAGACGGGCCTTGCTCGGGGGCAGTGTGGCCCCCCCAGCTGCCAGGAGCCCCTCCAAGGCCGGCGTGGGCTGTCCTGCCCGCTGAGGCGGCTGAGCCTTCTCTCACAGGCTGGCCACGTGGCCGCTGGCTTCGTTCTGCAGCAAAAGGGCCTCTCCTGGCCGACGAGAGGGGCCCTGCCCAGGCTGAGTCACCGAGGGGGCGGCGGGGGCGACCGATGCCCAGTGCCACCTGACACGGAGCCCTGCTGTGCGGGAGAGGGAGCTACTTTTCCCATCAGGAGTGTCGTCCATCCCTACACTGGGAACGCCTCCTTCCCTTCTGTCTTAAATAAAATGGCCCCAGGGCTGTGGGCCCACCAGCCAGACTAATCACAGCAGTCTGGGGGTGAGGACGCAGGAGGCAGCCCCCACGCCGGGAGGGGCTCACCGCCCCCCGCCAGGAGCGGCCTTCACAGGGACCCCTGCCTGCCTGTGGGAGCCCCGGCGCCCCCGGCAGCCCTCTTCCCGCGTGGTGGGACCCTTTGTAGGCCTCCACCGCACAAGGGGGTCATGGCCCACTCAGCTGCCCAGCCATGAGCCCCACTTGGCTTCCCTGTGAGAGCCCATCTCAAATCAGTCTCAGCATGGACTGATCTACCTACCCTTCACGTTGCTATGGATTGCCAGGCCCGGGGATCTATGAAGAGGCTTCCAGGCTGGCTGCACCCTCCCGGTAGCCGGATTGTTGGGAAGGCTGTGTGGGCGGGGCCGTGAGCGCAGGCGGGGGCAGGCCTGGGCCCCCGTGGGAGCCAGCCGTCCTCCTAGGGGGCGAGGCCTCCTTTGCTTTTCTCATCACACCAGTGAGGCAATAGTCACTGTTGGAGGGTCAGGGAACAGAGAAGCTGGGTACAAAGAAGGAATGTTTTCGGATTTTTTATAACCACTCTCTCCCTCACTGAGAGAGATGTTTGACTTTTTGCTGAAGGTCACGCCATGCAGAGAACAGAGGTACTTCATTCTTTTGCTCCGACAAGGGGAGCTCAGCAGAGCTCGGAGTGGGTCAGGGCCCAGGTGCATCCTTGAGCTAGTGCCCGTGGGCCACTCCCCGCACTCAGCGCCCCCCAGGGCTCCTGGCCTGAGACCCTGGGTGTGGGGAGGGGGTGGGAGGGACGATGAGCCTTTTAACGGGCAACGGGGCTCCCGTTCCGGGTTATTTAGCCTGTCCTACTCCCGAGGCGGCACTGAGGGGTGGGTGATGGGCTTAGGTGCAGCAGCCCCCTTGCTCCGTCCTCTGCGTCCTTACTCCTGGGGCCGGGCAGGGGCCTGCGTCTGGGACACCCCGGTGTGGACAGCTGCCTCCCAGGCCTTGCCCCAGAGTCAGAGCTCCAGCCCCTGAGTTGTCTCTTCCTTCAAAAAGGCTCAAGATCACAGGCACTAGGGATGGCCCTATGACCCCACTCCCTGTTCACACTCCCGATGTGGGTGTGACCGCCTCGGGGGAGACGCTCGGGGCCACCCTGGCGGGGCAGCCTGCTGTGCCCAGTTGTAGTGAACAGAAGCAAGGCAAGCCAGAGAGCGGTGGCCGTGTCCCAGCAGGCCTCCGCACCACACTGACCTTCAGTCCAGGGGTCAGGAGACCCGGCAGCCTTGCCCCCCAGCTGCCTCCTTGAGGCTGTGATGATGGGGGAGGGGGGTTCTTGATGCCGGTCCGGGTGCCCAGAGCATGGCAGGGGGCCTGGGCGTGTGGCGTCCAGGCCTCCGACGGGCTGGGCATCCCAGAGCTCAGGTCGGCCCAGTGGCCGGTCTCCCTGCAGAAATCTTGACAGAACACCCTGTGCTGGGGGACAGACACCTCCCTCCCGCCCCAGCCCTGTGCCCTGTCAGCCCCCAGCAATGGCCCCATCTGGGGGCAATGGCCCCCGCTTGGGAAGATGCCTGGTGGGCAGGGCCCGGGCCCTGTTTTCCCTCACCCGCACGCTGCCCACTCGGCCACTGTCCACAGCTGTGCCCTGGACGCATGCTGTCCCCCTCGGGGAGTGTCCTGGTCAGGGCTCGTCACCCGGGGAGGGCACAGCCCGGACAGACGGTCACAGGCCCTCTGCACTCACTGCCTTGCAGCCTTCCCACCAGGCAGGAGGACGGGACCCCACCCCAGGCCACTTCAGCCACAGATAGTCCCCGGCTGCTTCCAAGGCCGGTGTGTGGAGAGGACACGCCTGTGGCCCGCAGCTGGCCTGACGCTGGGGGCCGGCTGGCGGAGAGCCAGAGCCCCGTGAGCCAAGGTAACCAGGCAAGGCAGCCGAGGACCAACGGTCATCCTGTCAGTGGGCCCTGGCCACTTGGGGCAGCACCGGGTTGAGGTCAGAAAGACCTGCATCCTGGCGAGCCTCGCCCGAGCAGTGCGACCGGGCCATCCCCCACCTCTCCCTCCATGTCTGGGTTCAGTGGGCCTGTCTGGGCAGTGTGGGTGGTCCGGCGAGGGGTGCTCCTCCCTGTCCTCAGTCTCCCCCTCTCTCCGGGGGCCAGTTCAGGTGGTGGGCCCGTTTCCCGAGGCTGAGTGTTTCACGTGGCTTCAGAATTCCTGGACACTGTGCCGTCCATGTCCTGCGGCCCGTGCCCGTCAATGCTCACGGTCCCTTTGCCTCACAGGAGACCCCCAGCCCAACCCCCAGCCCTTGTCCTCGGAGGAGAAGACCCGGCCTCTGATGGAAAGCCGTGCACAGAAACTCCAGGACTGGCACTCCCTGGGCAGAGGGGGTCCCTGCAGCCCCCAGGAAGCCAGCGTGAGTCAAGGCTTGGCCCTGCACCCTCTGCAGGCAGAGTGGAGGCCTGGCCTTGCTTTGTTGGGTTCTACCATGTGGCTTTGGATGGGGGTGTCATCCTGTCCACCAGATGAGGGTTTGGATGGGATGGGGCCTGTTTGGCCCTTCCCAGGTAGATTCGTCCGTTGAGGGGTCTTTGGAGTCCACAGGGGGCGGGTAATCTGGTAAGAGGGGGTCTCCAGGGCCATCTTTAAGGGGATGGTCTTTGTTCCTTACTGGAGTCACAGGAGCACAGCGGCTTTATCCACGGACCAACGCCACAACCCAGCTGTGGTCTTCCAACACATTTCCAGCAGGTGGCTGAAGGCAGCATGAGCCCAGCAGGGTCGGAATTGGGGCTGGATTTTGCCAACAGCCCCAGGGAAGAGGTCCAGCAGATGGAAAGCTGGCTGTCAGGGGAACAGAGGTGTGAGGTTTGGAGGGCTGCCTGGGCCGGCGGGACCCTTGGGCAGGAGTCGGGGCTCTGGGACATGGAGATGCCTGTCCTCTCCCGGAGAGATCCTCACTCCCTCCTGGCGCCCCTTGTCCTGGCCTGGGCCCCCTGTGCACCCCTAGCCCTCCCCATGCCCTCCTGAGTCTGACTCCCTCTGTGGAAACAAAGATGTCACCTGGTGAATCGGCCCAAGACCCAGGGGTGGGGGCAGCAGGAGGGGCCCTTCCAGGGCCTCTGAGCCTCCAAGCCTCTCAGATGGCAACACCCCCAGAGACCTGATCCAGCAGGGACTGAGGCCAGAACCCCTAAACACAGGGCCCCTTGCCCCCACCCCGGGAGTCCTGTGCTCTGGTGGTCCCTCCCTAGTGGGGCAGATGCCTGGCAGGCCGGTTGTCAAGCTTGTGAGGTAGTTGAAGGCCCTGCAGAGGCCCTGAGCTGTGAGAAGGAGGCTGGGGGGATGGGGCCCTCTCCAGGGAGCCCCCAGGACATGCCCACCAATATGCCTGCAGGATAGAGAGCTGTTGGCAGGAGGACCCCTGCGACCCCTTCTCTCGGCCAGAAGCCACCCCGCCGACCGCTGCTCCAGGTGATCCGCCCCCCGCCCCCCGCAAAGGCCCCGCCTTGCACAAGGAACAACAAATCCTCACTTAAGGGTCATCCAAGACTGGCTCCTCAGTCAGGGCCAGCCTCTCAGTCTCTGCAGGCAGCGGCAGCTCTGAGGCTGGACATGTCCAGACGTGATTCCCTTCCGTGTGGTGCTGGGTGTAGTCGGGGGCTCAGCCACGCTGACGCTGTGGGCATTTCTTCCGCCTGTCTGGGCTTTTCTGGTTTTGGGCCCCTGGCTCAGGGGCCGTGGGGTGTGGGCTGCCACTTGGCCCTTGCCGCAGGGGTGACAGAGTGTGAGGACTGTGGGCCTCACCCCCAAACCCCCTCTCTCTGCAGCTCCTGCGCCACCCAGCCCACGTGCGGGCAGCCCCCTGGAGCTGGGCCCCGAGTCTGAGTCTGAGTCCGCTCCCCGGAGCTGCTCGGGGTCCCGTGCCTCCTCCTCTGTGAGCGGGCCGTCCTGCCGCTCTCTTCAGGAGTTTCAGAAGGTGTCCGCCACTCTGGTGCAGCTTTCCCTGTCAGACTGGGAAGCTGGGGACCCTCCCGACGCTCCCGACGCAGACCCTGGGTGGTCTGGGGAGTTCTCTCCTCAGGACTCCTGGGGGCTCCACCGCGGCGGGGGGCAGGTGGCCCGGGAGAGGGTGGAGGGCAGCGGGGCCGGTCCCCGGTGCGGCTCCCCTGTGGACGCAGGAGGCCCAGAGCCAGGCGGAGGCCCCCAGCAGGCAGGCTGGCTGCTGCCTCTCCCAGATGCCCCCTCTTCAAGGTCAGGGTCAGAGCTGTCAGAGGCGTCCAGCGAGCTCTGGGACGAGGAGAACCTGCTGGAGCCAGGCACTGGTGCTGAGCCAGCCTCGGGGCGCTCCTCCCCTGCGGGAGGCTCATCCCACCTGGAAAGTGGCGGGGCGCCCTGCTCTGCACCTCCTTCCTTGGGCCTTGGGGAGGGGCAGGAAGCTTCTGGAACCAGTGGGAGCCTGATCAGTGGATTAAATACAGGAAGAGCCAAACAGGTGTCACGGGAGGCTGCCTGCATGGCACTCCCATCCAAATCTTCCTCCAGTGACTTAGACCTGCCCCTTTCCTCTCCCTCGGGGTCCTTGGCATCCGAAGCGGTGGATTTTGGTGAAGGAGGAGACACTGGGCCTCTGCAGGCCTCAGATGGCTGCCCACAGGGGCCCGGGGACGCTGACCTGAGACTCTCCAATGACGGGAAACCCCAACAGGCCTGGTCTGAGCCTGAAGTCCCCGTGAACCTGCGGGCTCCTCCTAGGGACGCTGGCGGTCTGGTAGCCCGGACACCCGAGGGCTGGGCACCTGGGTGTAGGGGGAGGGGAGACTCCCCTGACTCCCCTGCCCCAGAGGAAGCCTGCTCCACCCTGGCCAGTGGGGTCTTGCCTGAGATCCTGTCCCCCGTGGACGACATGCTGTCCTACGGCAGTGCCGACCTTCCATCCTCCACCCACAGGGACGCCAGCTTCCCTCCTCTGCCTCCTACCCTCCCAGCAGAGAGGGAGGCCAACGCCACCAGCCTCCACTCAGAAGACTTCCCTCCCCCACCTGAAGATGCCCTGTCTCCTGGGGGCTCGCTGGGCTCCCCCAGGGAGGACGCCTCCATCAAAACTGGGGAGTTGCCCTCCTTGTCTGAGGAGGGCCTGCCTGAGCCGCTGTCCCCGGGGCCCCAGGAATCAGGGCTCTGCCTGGAGGTGGGCAGACAGGGTGGAAGCCTTAGGGACAAATTGGGTGAATCGTGTTGTGATGGGGGAGCCCAGGCTGTGGGCAGCCAGTGGTCTGAGCCAGCTTGCTGGCTAGGGTCCCCCTTGTGTGTGGGGGCAGGTGATGCCGTGGGGGGGCTCCCAAGGCTGCCGGTGCAGCCCCCAAGCCCATCCAGAGTGGCCTCCGAGGCCGGGGAGGGTCTGCCAGTGTTGTTGGCGGCTGGAGGTACAAGGCTGTCTGGCACCGGGCAGGGCGACCCGGCTCCTGCTTTGGGCGCAGGCCGCTGGGTGGACGCACCCGGCATGGGGAGAGCTGAGGTGGTGGATTTGGTCTCCAGCCAGCTCACCAGAAGGATCCTGTGCGACTCGCTGGCTGTGCTCTTGGAGATGGCCCAGCCGGCGGCCCGCTAATGGAAGACCTGGCGTGTCCCCGAGGCTGACCCGGCATGTCCCCGAGACAGATGAGACTCCTGAGGAGACAGTGCAGGGCCCGCGGTGACACACAGACCCCTGTGACGTTGCCGTGTCATTGTGCCTGCGTGTGCTTGCATGTGCTGGCACATGCGGGAGGCTCCGGAAGCCTGGACCCCCGAGGGCAGAGCCGCCATTCAGAATAGCCACCTGCCGTTGGCCGTGAGGGTGGTCACCCGACGGTAGGCCGAGGACCAGGCGCTGGCGTGACGTCAAGTGCAGTGGGCTCTGCATTCTTCTGGACGTTGGGTCCACTGCTTCCAGAAGGCACCTGAAAGGGCCCCTGTTCCACAGAGTTCAAGAGGCAGGAAGGTGAAGGGTTGTGCGGGGAGTGTCCGGAGGCCGGCTGGCCCAGGACGGATGCGGAAGTCACGGATTTGAGAGAGAACAGTCTGGAGCAGCTGGGAGGGGAGCAGCTCCCAGGCTGAACTGGGCACCAGGCCGTGAGACCACCTGCCAGGACGGAGAGCCATCCAGAAAGGCCAGGGGAGAGAGTGCGGTTCTGGGGACGTGGGACAGCCCGGGGTGGAGGTGGGCACGGGGCACATCTGCACTCACACCCCCAGCTCTGCTGGTTTCTGACACCCAGGCCTGCGTGTGGGGCAGCCCACCTGTGCAGATTAGAGGAGCGGCCAGCTCAAGGGCCAAAGCTCACCGGCCAAGCCTCGGCCTGTCCTCTGGCTGTAGGTGGGCCGAGGCCTCCCTGAGCGCTCAGGACACCTTCTGGAAGACACCAGAGCCCCTTCCCTGGTGGCCGTCAGTGTTGGATGAGCCCTCGGGGACACAGGTGGTCTTCAGGGGTGTTGGCAGGGTGCTGATCTGTCAGGACTTGGCTCCTCCCATCCAGGGCCTCAAGCTTCCCCAGCTTTAAGAGAGGAACTCAGCCGCTTGACTGCATTTATGGACCCCTGGGAAGACCCAGATTTTCGCGACTTGCAGGTTAGGTGGGAGACGTCTCCAAAGCTGGCCTGTCAGAGCCCCGAGGTCGGCCTGCACCCTCCACCTTCTAGCTCTGGAGAGGGGCCTCCTCCAGGCAGCCCTCCATCAGGCCCCATCTCTGGGGCAGCCACGCGTCCAGGCCGGCTGCTGGCCAGACCCACCCTTGTCACAGTCTGGCTCATCCTGGCTCAGGGCTCGGGGAGGCACGGGCTAAGACACTTCACACTGCCTTCGCCCAGGAGAGGCTTGGATGGGGGGTGGGGGGAGGTGTTCCGCTCTGTAGACACAGTTTCCAAACAGCTTCTGAGCTACAGCTCTCTTATTGATTTCCTTCTAGTTTTCTGAACAAATTAGTCTGTAATTTTTTATTTTTCTCTATTTATTGCTGACCCTTTTGGATTTACGAGGCCGTGTGAGAGGAGTTATGTATTTTACACACACGCGTTTGGCATGGTAATAAATCTCCCACATCAAAACCCTGCAGATTTGCCTCAAACTCGATCGCCCCCTTTCTGGTCGCCGTGGGGTGGCTGTGCTCCCAGCTGGACCCTCCCGAACGACCTTCCCCAGGTGCCGGCTGGAGACACGCCGCGCCCAGGACAGCGGGGTCCGCGGGAAGCCGCGCTCTACAGTAACTTGTAGTTACTGTAGTTACTTGTGTGAGCAAGTTACTGTAGTTACTTGTAGTTACGAGTGTGAGCACGGCTCTAGCGTTCGGGTCTATTGAGCCGGCGAAATTCCACACCGGGACTGCAGCTGCCAGGGCCTCACGCG
Organism: Neomonachus schauinslandi; assembly: GCF_002201575.2. NCBI lineage: Eukaryota > Metazoa > Chordata > Mammalia > Carnivora > Phocidae > Neomonachus > Neomonachus schauinslandi. Next base: position 92,217,438 of record NC_058415.1, on the reverse strand, counting down.
CCTTGGCTCCAGTCCCTACTAACCTCGTGGGCCGATAAATCTTGATACCAGCCTCCAGAGAAGTCATTATCTTTCACAGGAAGTGATTATTTCCCAGTTAAAGCCCACATTTAATTTTCCAGTGATCTGTCTCTTTCAGCTGCCCTGCACCGTACCCTCCTGCATAAAATGCCCCCGAATGCGCCTTCAGTCCTTCAAATCCCAGACCACCAGACCAGCTTACGAGGCCTTTTCGTCCCTTACCCTGAGTGGCCGTAACAGCCGCTCCTATAAAATACAGCTGAGGGCCAGGAGGGCAGGTGTGGAGCAGCGACGGCTGCGTGCGCTCCGGGGGAACATTGCGGCGCCCTCAGGGTGGTGCTGTCCTGTGCCCGGGGCACCTGGCACCCCGGGGTGGGAGGTGAGTGAGCGGCTGGTCCACCGGGGCCAGGTTGTCTGGCTGTTGGATGAGCACCCAAGCAAACCCAGTTGAGGAGGTCAGACTTGTCCGTGCCGGCTCCCCAGGCAGCATCCGGGCCCCAGAAGAAGGTCTGCAAGTCCCACATGGCCCACCCTCTGCCAGGCATCAAACCCCAAGCTGTTCCTCTCCATTTGTCCCCCAACAGCGCACCTTTGCCCCCAGCAATGGCCCTCCCACATCCCCGTGAGCACAGCTGGGAGCAGGCGGTGGTGTTTGCAAATGGGACGAGAGGTTTGGGGCATAAGGACAGGATCGTGGGCACGGGCACACACACCCTTGCACCCGTGGCCCTCCATCCAACAGCTGCGTCCGCCCAGGCTGTAACATGGCCCAGCGGGGCCGCTGTGATGCTCCGAGTCCATCCCAAATCCTGCTCTCCACCTCTTCCTGGGGGCGTGGCAGGGACCCCCGTCCCCCTGCCTCCATGTCCACCGCCCCCGCTCTCCTTATCGTGAGGACGCACAGGATTGTCCCCCCCAGGCTCCGTCCCTGGTGCGTGGCCGTGCTCTGGAATAATCCTCCTCCTAGAAGTTTTCCTGAGAATGTGTGGTGTTCCTGAGCAGCACCGCCTGGACACCAAACGACAGCTGGAGGGCAGGGCCTGCTCCGGAGTCTGGGCTGCAGCTGGGTTCCTCTCTCTGCCCCGTGCAAAGCCTGCCCCGTCGGTGGGGTGCAGAAAAGGCTCAGCGGCTCTGCCCTCCGGGGCCCCCGCCCATGGGGCTGCACAGGCGGCCCCGGGAGCAGAAGGAGCTGCGCCTTTGCCCGGCCCCTCCTGAGCCCCAGGGGCCCCCAGGTTGGAGACCCCCGCTGTCGAATTTGTGCCGTGTGCCCTTAACCACAGTACTTGGCCCCCGGCTTCAGTTTCCCCCCTGTAAAACAGGAACACCAATCCCTCACTGTATCAGCTCCGAGATGCAGGCCTCCCCACTGTCGAAAGCCTGTGGAATCAGAGAGCATCCTTGTGTGGGAGGATCTGACAATCACCCTCAGCTGCGTGTTTCCACCTCAGCAGCACCGTCGCCCGGCCTGCGCGCCCACGGAGGGAGGGCAGATGCCTCTTGCAGACCGGTGGGGGGGCGGTGCCAGGGGCTGTCGTGGGACTTGGAGCAGGGCCTGGAAAACCAGCAGAGGTTGCGATGCTGCCCATTTCTCGGATTCTGAGATACAATCCCCCACACACCTTGTTTTAATGCTTCTGAATCTGGCTGCATTTTACAATCGACATGTGCATTGAAGTGTTGCAGTCTCTCCACGCTGGGCTAAGCCGGGGGCCACGGCTGGCTTGATGTCACCCCAGAGCAGGTTTGGGTGAAGTATTACGTGGCCATTCTGACTGGCCTCCAGTGGGGCTCACGGTGTCAGCGGCACAGCCTGCCTTGCCCCCGTGGGGAGGGACACCCTGCTGCCACTTGTCTGACGAGACCTGAGGAAAAGGGATCCCCACAGCAGGACGGGGGGTTCGGCCAGCACACCCAGAGCAGGTGACTGGCCTCCTGCTGGCCGAGGAGGGAACAGGAGAACCCCAAAGGCCGCTCAGTGGGGCCACATGCACCCCCACTGGCTGCCCCAGAGAGCCCCCCTCTGGCTCCCTCAGCGCCTGGATGGGGACACACAGGCCCCGGGGTAGAGTTGTGACGGTGGGACTTGCCCCTGGGGAGGGAGGGGCACAGTCCCTCCAGGTGGCTTTGGGTGTTTGCTGTGGACTGAACTGTGTCTCCCCAGAATTCATACGTGGAAGCCTTAACCCCTAGAGTGCTGGTGCTAGGAGGTAGCTTTGGGAGATGGTCAGGGTTTGATGGGGTCATGCGGGCGGGGCCCCACCCTGGTATTAGTGCCCTCATGGGAAGAGGCCCCAGAGAGCTCGCTCTCCCTCTGTCCACGAGCACACACAGAGGAAGGGCCCCAGGAGGACATGGCGGGAAGGTGGCCGGCTGTCCACAAACCAGGGAGTGGGCCTCACTGGAAGCTGACCCTGCGTACCCTGACCTGGAACGGCCAGCCTCCTGAACAGTGAGAAACGAATGTCTGCCGTTCAGTAAATGCCCGGTCTGTGGGGTTTGTGAGGTGCCCTGAGCAGGCCCTAGTCTGCAGCTTGACTAGTGAGGCCCCACCCAGACCTCCTCCCCGCTGGTTCTGGGCTCCCTCTCTTCCCCTGGCTCACTCTGCTCCAGCTGTTCTTCCCACGTGCTTGCCCTTCTACCTCAGGGCCTTTGCACACGCCCTCCCTCTGCCTGGGCTGCAGAAGAGCCAAGAGGCCTGAAACATAAGAATTTGACCAGGCCAGTGACTGTTGCTGACTCGTGTCTGCTCTGTGACCCACTTCCTTTCTTCTTTGTTTTGGTCCCACAGTTCAGAGAAAATGTTGATATGCATAACAATTACAAATAGCAATTAAAAACCAGATCTGCTGTTGAATTAAGCAAAAAGTCATATTGATAGGAGCTGAGGAATTGATAGGTCATCAGGGAGCTGGGCGTGAGCAAGGCTGCACCAACAAGCATCTGTGGGCCAGGCTCTGTATGCCGAAAACCAGACACACAGCCACCAGGCAAAGAATCCACCAAGGGGCCTAAAGAAGACACAGAATGTTGAAATTAGAGTGTGTAAGGCTAAACCACGGGCCCGGATCACAGGAATCTAGGACAGAGGGCCATGCCCACCGGGTCCTGGCGTCACAGCCTTACATAGAAAAGCCCCTAAACTGACCAGTGGGAAAATGGTCACCAGGGGCTGCTGCCCAGAGAAGGCTCCTA
>NC_058415.1:92208571-92214125 GCF_002201575.2 Neomonachus schauinslandi | reverse complement strand
TGCGGGCCACCAACACCCCCCCCCCCCCCCCCCCCCCCCCCGGCAGGAGCCCTTCTTTCTGCTCAGTAAAGCTGCCGCCCTGTCTGGGACTGTCCTTCCCCCAGCCCCCTTGGACACGGATCCGGGGGACGCTCGCCGGGCTCTGGGGACATTCTCTGGGGGCTCGTCTGGGATCGCAGGGAGGGTGAGAAATACCGCGACAAAGGCACTTTTTCTTTTCTCCTCCTTTCCCTTCTCGGGCCATCTCCACCCTATAAAAGCTGCTCTGGAGAGCTGGAACACAACGGGAATCAGTCAGCCCGCGCGGCCGCCGTTCTGAAGGCTCGGAGATCAGGATTGCTGGACCTGGACTGTGCGAATCGTCCTGTCCCCCGAGCGCGGAATGTTGGCTCTGTCCAGGGTCAGGGCTTCGGAGGCTGTTCGATGGGAAGGAGCGCCCCCTCCCGACGCCTGAGGGTTCCTGGCCAAGGCTATTCTTTGGTGGCATCCAAAAGCAAAAGGAACAGTGACCTGACCACAGGCGACCCGACCCAGGGGACCGCTGACGCGAATCCCAAGAGCACAGTGTGCGGAGCAGAGTGATCTCCTCTCCATGTCCTCGCTTTCTCTCCTCCCCTTGGCCTGTGGTGCCTGGAGCCTTGGAACAGAGGTCGCTTGTAATCCCCAGTGCCTGTGCCTGGAGGAGATTTCAGTCTCTCTCTCTTTCCTGAGCCATGGCGAACAGGTCCCCGCTTTTCCCTGGATCCCTTTGACCCCGAGGTTTTCCTGAGATCATGCACCGGGTGATAGATGGGGGTGTCTCTGGGACCATAGATGACACCTGTGGCCCCTTCTGGCCCACGGTCCCGCCTCCAGTCTTCCGCCTAGCAAAGGCTCATTGCACCCTCTGCAGGTGGCGTTTTGCTCTTGTTATTGGCGTAGGCACGTCTCCAGGTAGGGTAGCCGAGAGGGGATGCAGATGGGGCAAACGGGGCCATCCCTGATTCGCCTCCCTCAGGGAACACCACCAGAGCGGGGTCCTAAATCGGATCACACACCCCGAGCTCTCATCCGGAGCTCTAAGTCGGGGAGAGAACTCAGTCTGCCGATGATAATTTTGTGGCAATGGTTGGCAGATACCCTCCGGGAAGTGCCATGGACTGTGCACCTGAGGATCTAGTGGGGAGAAGCTCACTGCACACAGGCCAACCCTAACACTGGAAGAGGAAAAGGAGGGCACAGGAAACAAAGGCCACAGGGGTGCAGAGTGGCTCCAACCCAGACGCGCCTCGACCCTACTCCTAGATGCAGAGATAGGAGGGGACGGGGTGGCAGGAGACGTCCTGTTCAGGCCCCACTCAAGATTTGGAGACTCTTGTGGGTGCCCAGGAGTTCCTCCTTATTTTAGATGGGGAATACGCCCCCCACAGCTCACGCTCCCCTGGAGTGCATCCTCAACAGCTGACCCTCAAAAGAAATTCTTGCTATTCTCTGAACCTGTGCATGGCCCGAGAACCAACTGGAAGATGGAGAAAACGGCCTCCTGAGGGAAGCATGAACCATGGCACCATTCTGCAATTGGACCTCTTCTGTTAAAAAAACAAGGCAAATGGTCTGAGGTTCCTATGCGTGGGCTCTCTTCACCCTTCGGGGTAGCACTGGCTCGTATAGGAAATATGTGAACGACCCAGTCCCTCTGGCCGTGGTGCAACAGATTGGAACAAGGGAGGGACATAAAAAGGAGAAGTCAGATCTTGACCAAACAGACAGGAAGCTGCTCCACCAAAGCATAGCGCACCCCCTCCATACAAACCAGAGCCTCAAGCACCCTGTCACCCCTCTCTGCTCCCCTTGCAGGAACAGCCCCCAATGACAGAGGGAACCCCACGCGGTTCTCCCACACCTTCTTGCTCCAGGAGTTGAAGCAAATAAAAAAGTACATGGGAAAATGTTTGGATGATCCTGATGAATATATTGAGGTCCCCATAGAAGACAGCCAGGTCTTCCATCTTACTTGGAGAGATAGTATGCTCCTGAATCAGACCCTCTCTACGTCTGAAAAGGATCAGCCATACGGGTGGCTGTGATTTATGGAGATGAGCAGTGGACAATGGGAAACCCAAGCCCTCCTTGGAATCCAGCCTGCATCCGAGCTCCCCTCAGACAGGGGAGGCCCGAGACCAGGGGCAGACTCCATACAAGGAATAGAAGAAAGAGAACCTCTAGAGGAGGCTGACACCCTTCCACGTCCCACTGGGAGCCAGGCCGTCCCGACTAATGATGGGGGGGCAGTGGGGGGGGGGGGAGTCACTGAGGAAGGGAGATGGAGGGCCAGACATTTCTTTCAATGCATTACTGAGGGTCTCAAGCACACTTGTGACAGACCTCTTAATTATGCCCAGCTTTCTTAGGTCAAGCAAGGAGAGGAACCCCCTCAGACTTATTGGAAAAGTTCTGAGAGGCCCTGATTAAACTATTAAACTTACCAACCTACACCCTGATAATTACCAGGGGCAGCTTATTCTTTTTTTTTTTTTTAAAGATTTTATTTATTTATTTGACAGAGAGAGACATAGTGAGAGAGGGAACACAACCAGGGGGAGTAGGAGAGGGAGAAGCAGGCTTCCCGCAGAGCAGGGAGCCCAATGTGGGGCTCGATCCCAGGACCCTGGGATCACAACCTGAGCCGAAGGCAGACGCTTAACGACTGAGCCACCCAGGCGCCCCAGGGGGCAGCTTATTCTTAAGGACAAATTTATCACCCAGTCTACTTCTTTTCGTTATATATAGAGATTTTATTTATTTCCTCGAGAGAGATCGAGAGAGAGAGCACAGAGGCAGAGGAAGAAGCCGACTCCCCCCTGAGCAGGGAGCCCGACGCGGGACTCAATCCCAGGACCCTGACATCATGACCTGAGCGGAAGGCAGAGGCTTCACCGACTGAGCCACCCAGGTGCCCCTCGCCCAGTCTACTTCTGACATTAGAAAAAAGTTACAAAAATCTCCTAGGGGACCGGAGGAGACTCTGGACAGCCTCCTGAAAATGGCTACCAAGAGCTTTTGCACTAGAAGAAGAGCCCCCGCCAGCGTACAGCTAAAGGGAAGCTACCCTGGGGAGGCCTGGCAAATGGGTTTCACCCACATGCTCAGATCTCGAGGAATCCGCTCTCTCCTAGTCTGCACAGACACCCTTACTAACCGGGTAGAGGCCTCTCCCTGTAGGGCAGAGCAAGCCTCGGAAGTAACAAAGAGTGTGACAATTCCCCGGGTTGGGATCCCACGGAACCTACAAAGTGACAACAGCCCCTCCAGGAGTCTCCAAGGTGCTGGGGATCCAATACCATTTGCGCTGTGCCTGGAAACCACCATCTGCAGGAAAGGTAGGAAAACCGAAGGACCTCCTCAAAAGGCACCACAGGGAGCTCTCCCAGGAGACAGGACTTCCATGGCCAACTCTGCTGCCCACGGTCCTGTTAAGGATTAGGAATACACCCCAGGGAATAGGCCTGAACTCCATAGGAAATGAACCTCTAAAAGATTTGAAGCTCCTTTTCAGGAAAAATCCAGACCTTTCCTTGATGCCAGATAGGTAATGACTATTAGCTTTTCTTGGTCATTCATAGCTTTAGGTGCTTTCTTGCCTTTCATCTTTGCCATAGGATTATATGCAGTGTCTCCCCAGGAGTGGGAACCCTGACAGAAGCCGTGGTTTTGCTCCTCCTTTATTTCTTTTTTAAGATTTATGTATTCATTTATGTGTGTGAGAGAGAGAGAGTGAGCGTGTGCACCAGTTGGGGGGGGGGGGCAGAGGGAGAGAATCTTTCAAGCAGACTCCCAACCGAGTGCAGAGCCTGACATGGGGCTCGATCCCATGACCCTGAGATCACGACCTGAGCCGAAACCACGAGTTGGACGCCCAACCAACTGAGCCACCCAGGCACCCCTGCTCCTCTATTCTCCTAGCATTAGCCTACGGGCCGCCTTGGCCTTCTGCCCATCAGACTCATTTGTCTGTGTGTAACTCCTTTCTGCCGGCACCTCCCAGCACCCACATTTGGGAGCAAAAAGGCAGCCTTCCGCCTGTTAAAAGCTTCCACAGCCACACCAGTCCGTGCTCAGAACTGTTGGCTGTGTGGGAGTCCATCCCCACCAGACAACTGGAAGGCTGACCCGGCCAACTTCATGGAATGGGCAAAGGCACAGGCCAACCTCTCACTCCACGCTGAGGGACCACTTCCATTTTTTTGCAAATTTGAGCAACTACTTATCGCTCTTTAAGTCAGGAATGGAGGAGCTCCTCATAGAGGATACCCCCATCCTTGGACCAACATTTAGCTCTTGATACCAATGCCCACCATCTGCATCCAAGCAAACCACCCCTAGGGGACCGAGGTAGGAACCCTATCCAGTCACCAGTGTAACCACACCATAATGGTGACAGATACTCGGGACTGGCATTTTACAGGCGTTGGGAGACACAGAATGTTGAAAATAGAGTGTGTAAGGCTAAACCATGGGCCCAGATCACAGGAAGCTAGGACAGAGCGCCATGCCCACCGAGGCCTGGCGCCACAGCCTTATATAGAAAAGTCCCTAAACCGACCAGTGGGCGTCTGCCTTCGGCTCAGGTCCTGATCCCGGGGTCCTGGGCCTGAGCCCCGCATCAGGCTTCCTGCTCAGGGGGGAGCCTGCTTGTGTTCCCTCTCTCGCTGTGTCTCTCTCTGTCAAATAAATAAATAAAATCTTAAAAAACATAAATAAATAAACCAACCAGGGGGAAAACGGTCACCAGGGGCCGCTGCCCAGAGGCTTCTAACCCCCTGGACCAGGCACTGCCCGGCCGCGCTGCCCCCGGCCCCTCCGGCGGGAGCCCTTCTTTCTGCTCAGTAAAGCTGCGCCCTGTCTGGGACCCTCCTTCCCCCAGCGCCCTCGGACGCGGATCCGGGGGACGCCCGCCGGGCGCACGGGGACGCCAGGCAGCTTTATTTCCCAGGCCTGCAAAGCGATCGGCTGCGGTCTACTGGAAAGCCCCAAACTCCGGCACCACAGCACGTCCGAGACGGTGGAGGTCTGGCTGCGTGTCTAAGAGTCAGGATCTCCTATTAAAAAGTCAAGGTCGGGCGCCTGGGTGGCTCAGTCGTTAAGCGTCTGCCTTCGGCTCAGGTCATGATCCCAGGGTCCTGGGATGGAGCCTCGCATCTGGCTCCCTGCTCCGGGGGAAGCCTGCTTCTCCCTCTCCCACTCCCCCTGCTTGTGTTCCCTCTCTCACTGTGTCTCTGTCAAATAAATAAAATCTTAAAAAAAAAAAGTCAAGGTCAGCGCCCCCGGTGGGGCTTCCGGATAAAGCACAGGGCCCCCAGTTAAAAGTGAGTTTCCGATCAGCAGCCAAGCGCTCGTAAACCTGAGCGTCCCGTTAAATTTGCATTTCCGACGCGGGACCTTTTCAGTTGCTAAATCTGGCAACCCCGGAGGGGGCGGGGCCCGACGGGCGCTCGGGGGCGGGGCCGGGCGCGCGCGCGCGGCGCACAGGACGCCGGTTGCCAGGGTGAAAGGTCAGGCGCGCCGCGGCACTCCC
>NC_058415.1:92206539-92208171 GCF_002201575.2 Neomonachus schauinslandi | reverse complement strand
GGGGGGGGGGGGGCGTCTGCATCACCCTCCCCGCCAGCTGGCTGAGCTTTAAAATGGAACGACAATGGCTCCGACGTCGGAGCTGTCCTCAGCAAGAGAGGTTTGGCAGGAGTCTAGCTGGTGCTCCGCTAACCTCTAATTATGTATTTCCGTGGGCAGGAGGGTAACAAATTGCTACACTTTCTTCCTGCACTTTTGTTTCTAAGTCTTACATCCTCCTCTGTTGTGATTTTTTCTCATAACCAGACGGATTCATAAACTTCTTAAAAGCCTAAATACGGTTTTTGTGCAAAATTGTAAATGATTATCTTTAAGCTATGTTTTCTTATCTCAGGGTGTTGGGATTCTTGATTCTGAAGGCTTTTTTCTTTGATCTCTTGTTTTCTTAAGCCGCCAGTGTTTGGAACCCAGGAGGTCGACACACCCTCCTTAGTAGGTTCTCTTAAAGCCTTTGCTCTGGGAACAAACAAACATTTTAATAATATAGAGAACTTTTCAGTTGTCATTTGTTTTTTAGTGGCAGAAGCAGATATGTAAATGCAAATGCAAATGCGGGTATCTGTGGCAAAACACTTGTTGCCTATTTTGTGCGTATTTTGATTTTCTCATTTAGTATCTGAAACATAAATATGGTAAACCACATTCGAACGTTGCAAACTATTCTGTTGTTGAACCATCATGTAAGGAGCCTGGAAAATTGTCCCTGGAACTTGGAAGGAAGGTTTCTTCTAGAAATGAGAGTGGTAAAATCCATACCTAATGGTGTGATTAACTCAGCTATTAGCTAAATAAGGTTACCTTAACAGGATTGGACGCTGTCCAAGTCAGGGCAGGAAGAAGGCCTGAGATGGGAGGGAGATATGGCTGAAAGTGAAAAGCAGCTGTGGCCTGAAGGAGGGTGGGGACGGCTTCGGGGCACCTGGGCAGAACCCTCAGCACAGAGGAGTGGCCCACTTGGGGTCCCCAAAGAGAGGTCACCTGGGGACTTGTTAGAAACACGTCAGCCCCAACCCAGGCCCTCTGGGTCAGAAACTGGGCACAAGGCCCAGCATCCTGTCAGCACAAGCACCAAGTCTGCAGGGTCACTGTTCTCAGGGACACCAGCCCTACGAGACACCTCAAGGAAAGGCTCGTGGCCAAGAGCACCAGGAAACACCGCATATGAACTCTTCCTCGTGGATGTCCACCACACACAAGAATTCCTCAGGAAAGGAGTCCGCTAAGTCTAAGCCTTTGCTTACCACGTGATCTACCACAGGGCCCTTTTTGTGCCTGATTTCAGCCAACTCCCCATGGAATCACTGGGAAGAAGCACCCTCCCCCCACCCCTCTGCCACCCACAGGGGAGCAGATGCCAATTGTTTCCTGTGGTCCCGTGTGAGCACAGGCTTCCCTCCCCCTGTCATTACTTTGACCCATCAGTCACTTGTGAATTGGGCTGTCCAGTCCCTGGGGCACACAGACCTTGCACTGGGTGGGCCCCCTTGGGTGCCTCTCACCACCCCTTTTAAAATGGAGAGTGTCCATCCAGCTTTTCCAGTGCACCACTCCTCCACCCCATCTCAAGTCTTCTGGAAAGTGGGACAGGCTCTGCTCCCTGGTGAGATTGCCGGGGGGGGGGGGGGGGGGGGG
>NC_058415.1:92197190-92206439 GCF_002201575.2 Neomonachus schauinslandi | reverse complement strand
GGGGGGGGGGGGGGGGGGGGGGGGGGTCATCTGTCTCCCCTGCTGTCCCTCCACCTTTGCTGCCTTAGGGGCCTCTGCATTTGCTCAGAAGGGACAGCAAGTGAGGGGTGGTCTGCAGAGAGTGGGGCTCCTCCTTCCCAGCTCTGCAAGCCCTGTCTACGCACAGCTCAGGGGTACCTTTGTTTTTCTAAAAGATTTAGATTGAACTTTAGCACTTCGCTGACATTTTCAAGATTTTGAAAATACATGTTTTTCCTTGTAAGGTGGCTTAACAAACAAAAGGTCTACTGTTAAGTGTAGCCAAATGTTGTTCTAGTGTTTATGTGGATCTGGCTTAGGGCAGTCACTTCTAAATCCTTTGCAAAACAAAGCCCTGCTGTGTTCCTGGAAATCATCTAGCCCGGAGCTGTGGTGTTAGCTCGGTTTGTGATGCCACCTCCTCTTGCCGCCCCTGAGCTATCTCTGAAGTATCTCTGCAGAAACTTTGGTCAACTCAGGAGTGTCCCTGTCAGGGTCACCGAGGCCTCAGCATCTGTTCTTACGGGTCTCGCATTTACTCCAGTCTTGTGGAAGCAGGGCAGATTTTCTGTAGCGGCCCCTGGAATTCTAGATGAGGTCGAAGGGGAGCCCGAGACTTGGCGGGCAGTCACGTCCAGCACACGCTTCCTCTTCCTGTCCTGCAAGGGGGTGTTGGTGCGACCCATGTTGTGGATGGTGACACCCGGAGGCCGCATGAGGCTGTCATTCACTTAGGGTCACACAGCTGAGAGACAGGCTGTGTGGCTCCAGGACCCACGGCTAAATGTGTGGCGGCCGTGAGGCAGGTGCTCGTTCTTGCTGCCCAGAGTCCACTCTGGCTTGCCCCCCTTGAGCTCCTCACTCACCACCTAGTCTGGTCTTCCCACCCACCTGGCTAGGCTGCAGGCCTCTTGGAGATGAGCTAGGACCGCTTGGTGTTCCCCATGGGCCCATGTTCGAGCAGGGAGTGGGGGTGGGTGGGCGTGGTGGCTGATGGGGGAGGGGTGCCGATGGCCGCGGGAGCGACTGGTCAGTGCGCCTGCAGGGGTGTGCAAGGTGGGGAGCCCCGGGAGGCTGCCAGGAGTCTGCCTGGACTCTGGAGAGGGTGGACAGAGGATTGGAGGCAGGCAGGGGTGACGTCCACCTGTTAGGGGCCCAGGAAAACCTGTTGTGCCCCCCACCCCCTGCCCAGGTAGCTGTGGTTAGCCCAAGTGAGACATGCCCATGAGGCCCGGACTCCACGCTGACCGAGGCCAGAGGAGCCCCACTGCGGCACTGCCAAGCTCAGTGACTCCAAGTGCGAGAGCCCAGATTGGCGAGGAGCCGGGGGACTCGGGGCTTTCCTTCTCCCCATGGCAGCGTTGCGAGGCTTCAGCAGTTCACGAGGAGAGACGCTTGCGTCTGGGACGGCTGTGCTCCATCAAGTGCTCTGGAACGGCTGCCCCAGACTATGTGTAGAGCTGGTTTAACCCACTGCACCCAGCGCTAGGCTAGGAGCACCACAGAGACCCCACCTCCGCTCCGAGAAGACCCTGAGCCAAGCACGCCGGGACTCTCCAGCCACCTCCAATAACTTCTGCATAACTGGTGCTGGCCTCTGCTCGTCACTATGTGGGCTTAATTTCTACCCAGGCTTATATATCTTCTTTTTTTTTTTTTTAAGTAGGCTCCTTGCCCAGCGCAGAGCCCAACACGGGGCTTGAACTCACAACCCTGAGATCATGACCTGAGCTGAGATCACAAGTTGGACACTCAACTGACTGAGCCACCCAGGCGCCCCTACCCAGGCCTGTATAGCTTAAACTTGCACTTGAACTTGGAGCCTGTCTAAAAAGACCTTGTTCAAGCAGGAAGGGGCCTGCGGGGGTGGGGGTGGGGGTGGAAGAGCGACCTTCGACCTTCGGTGGTGGGAACATGCAAACCTCACCACACTGGCTTCACCTTGAGGGAGAACCCCTCCCCCCTTGCAGCTCCGCCTTCCAGACAACCCTCTTCTTGCACCCTCTTCAACCCTGGAGGGGAATGACTCCATACTGTAATCATTTTCTAGGACAAATTGATGCTTGCCTACAAATCAGACTTATAAATATATTTTATTAGAACTTGGCAAGTAGTGGTACGAGGTTTAATCCTATACATTAAGAATAGAGTTGCTTGAAGGGTAAACTTGAAATAAATTTCAGTTTGCTGTTACATAGAAGCTCAAGTCTTTGACAGGTATTTTTTTAAGCCTGTGGTACTGAAAATGGGCAGGTTTGGGAGCAGAGCAGAGCGTGGCTTGCAGACTCCTTCTGTGGATGCCCCTGGAGGCCACTGTGCCTCCCAGCTGGTGCCCTTTACCCCTGGGTTTGGTTGGGGGTGGCCTGACATTGTTGCCCAAGCAGGCAATTTGCATTTGGTTTAGAGTGTTTCTGTCCTTTGTATGGTGGGATCTAGACAGGTGGGAAAGGCAGGAGGAGGGGAGGGCACAAGTTGAATGAGGCAAGTACCCTGAAGCTAAACCTTTGAAATAGTTTGCATTTTATTTGATAAAATAGACTGTCTCTTTTGTGTTTCCATGAATGCCTCCATCTGCCAGTGCAGTGACTGCTGGTGTCTCTGTAACTGAAATTCTTCCTCATCTGCTTTCCTCACAAGCCTTCCCGCCTAGCGCAGGCAGGCTTCCTTTCCAAGATGGACAAAGGCCTGGTGAGGTGTCAGCCCGCCCCTCCACTCAGCCTGCGGGCCCAGGTTCGAGCAGGCGGGCGGGCGTGCTGTGGCTGGAGTGGAGCTTGTCCCGAGAAGCTGGGGCCGGCGGCTGCCTCTGTGCGCTGGCGTGTGGCGCTGTCCTCGCCCCGTCAGTGCTGGAACTTGTCCTGAGTACATTCTGTGTGGCCCTGGTAGGTGCAAGAAACAGTGAACAAGACGGGGAAGATCCAGGTGGAGCCTGTGCCTCAGAGGAAGGGACAGACTTGAACAGAAACACAAAATGAGGCTAATTGTAGGTCATAAGTCCTAGGAAAATAAACTGAATGATTGGATTGGCACCGGGTGGCAGAGGAAGGCCTCGGGTGGCATGTGACACTCAGAAGATGAGGGGCACGCCCCAGCCGGTGCCACGGCCCTGAGATAGGCAGGACTGCCGGCGTCCAGAGGACTGCGAGGAGCCGTCCTGGCTCTCTGGTGGAGAACGGGGGAGGTTCCGATGGGTCAGGCGGCAGGTGGAGCCCGGGGCTCCAGGCTTGGAGGCTGGATGAACAGCAGGTAGGAAGAGCGGTTTTAAGCAGGCGGTCATATGATCTGGTTTCTATGTTAAAAAATCTCTGGCTGCTCCCTGGAGAACCCAGGGCCAGAGACTGCCCAGGGTCGGATTGGGACGATGCGAGCGAGCCCCACCAGGGCTGGCCGCTTCCGGGGAGCGCTGACGGACCTGGGGCAGCAGATCCGGGGGGAAGAACCGTAGGGGCGCTGACGCCTGTCTTTCCACAGCAGCACAGGTTCGCAGCGTTGACCTTCCAGTTGGTGAACAGGAGGAAAGGCTGCATTCTAGGCAGTATGGCATTTTTGGATAGATGGTTTTTGGTCAAAGCCCGCCAAGTGAGAGGTCTTCCCTCGTGGGAGTACGGCAGGTGCAGGTATGTTTCCAGGACACAGCCGATGTCCCTGCCCTGGGCCGCTTCCCACGCTGGGCTAGTTTTCTTCTACATCCTGCTGTTAATGAAACTTTATTTAAAACCTGGGACTATGGAGAAAGAGGGCTGGCGTGTCCTCTCCCCTGTCATCGTGGCCTGGTGTCACGGGCTCCCCCAGGGGCTAGTTTTCGGGGGTACGTACTGGTGTTGGACCCGGCGTGCTCACTGTTGGTTAAGGGTTCTGATTCAGAAGCTACAGCGTAACTCGTACACCTCATCTGGTGGAGGAACAGAGAGTTCCTGTCTGGTGGAAAAGGGCACCCCCGTGGTTAGGGACTTCCTGCCCTCCTGGGCGTTAGCCAGCTTTGTCTCGGAGTGGCTGTTCCTGGCGGGTCGGGTGCTCCGTCTGTGTGCCCCTGACCTGCTCCTTCGTGCTCAGTCCGGGAACACCTTTGATGCCTGTTTGTCCTGCGTTTGTACGAGTCATGCCTCTAGCTTTTTGGAAATTAGGCCCTGACACTGGCCGCGGGTGGATGCAGGGTCTGGAGCCCTCACGCTGCCGAAGGTACCAAGCGTCTGGTGTCTCAAGAGACGGCAAAGGGAAGCCCCCTGGGCCTGCAGTGTTCTTGGAGCGCCTGCAGAACAGTGCGGCGGCTGGCGCGCCCAGCACCCACTCTCCTTGGGTAACACTGTAACTCTGGCCCTTTCACCGTTGTGATGAGGATAAGCGGTTGGGTAAAACCCAGGGCAGCCAAGACTTTCCTTTATCTTTTTCATTTTTAAGCCACCAGCAGTTGTGCCCTATTTCAAAAGGCGGGGTCCACCTCCCAGGTGCTTGGGAAAGTTGAAGGAGCTTTGGAGGCTGAAAAGCCAGAGTTGGTGACTGCAGCCTGGGCCACCTCCAGTTTCCCTGTGGCGGCATCTGCAGCCCAGACCGTGCGCTTCCCCCGAGCCCAGCTGCCCCGACTGCTCCTCACCTGGGAAAGCAGCCAGCGCCCCTGGGAGGACAGCTGGCTCCCCGCTTCCGGGGAGCAGGGGAGGTGCAGGACCAAGAGGCCTCCTTCCATTGCGGTTGGGAGGTTGTGCCTGGGACACCCGAGTGGGGACAGCAAGTAGGCAGGGGATGTGTACTGCCTGGGCTGGGTGGGGCGTGTGGGGAGGGCTCGGGTTCAACGTGTGATGGGTCAGCCACCCTCCACCCTGGCCCTAATCCCCAGGGACCTCGAGGGGAATGTTGCTACTGTGCCGGTGACCTGTGCCCAGTTCCTCCAAAGTCCGTGGGGCCCGAGAGTGGTGGCCGAATGTGAACGTTGGACCAGCTGTGGAGTACAGGCTGGGTCAGGACACTCTGTCTACCCAGAATCCGGGTGCTGGGCTGGAGACTGACCTGAAGAGGAGCTGTGTTGACCTGGCTCAATGTGGCTGCCAGAGCCCAAGGAAGGCTGCCTTGCCTGGGTATTTGTGAGCACCAAGATGGGGGGTGGCAACCACTCTGTGGTCTCTGCCACCAGGAGCCCACACTGCTGGTCAGAGTGATGTTCACTCCTCACCCTGCAGGTGTGTCTGAGTCCCTCCCGAGACCCGCAGCCTCGCAGGACTGGCCCAGCCCCTGACTCTAGAGCCACTCATGCTGGCCTCTCCTCCCCTCCCCCCGCTGCCTGCTGATCTCCACCTGGGGCTGTCTCCCCTCCCATCCCTGCCTCTGGGACCCTGGTCAGTCGCCAGCGTCCAGGAGGGTCACTGGGAGTTTGCTGTTGGCCTGCGTGAGCGTGGGGGTCCCCTGCTGCCCTGCTGGTGAGTGCTCAGAACACATTCTAGCAGCAGGCGCTTACCAGCCTTGCCGTGAGCGGGATGCTGGCTGGCTGTCCTCAGGGCCCTCTTAGAGGGGAGATGTTATCTGGCCTCTCTGTCTTATGGGCGGAGCCCTGAGGCACCGAGACTGATAAGTTGCCCAGATCCTCCAAACCTGGTGAGAGGCAGAGCAGGATGTGGGCTGCAGGATCAGCCTGCAGACGGGTGTCCTCATGTCATCCGGCACTGCCTGCCATCTATCTGCTCCAGATGTGCCTGCTGGTGCTGGGACAGGCCAGGCCACCCTGGGGACACCCGGAAGGCCAATGGAGACGAGCACAGTAAAGGGGGCAGACGCCAGGACTCGCCAGGACGTGACCTACGAAGAACGTAGGAGGACGCGTAGTGTGGCTGTTGGGGGCGGGGTGGGGGTGAAACACATCAGGGCTAGAGGGCCAGGAGAAGCGGGGGGCCTGCCCGGACTGGTTGAGAACGGCCTTGCTCCCAAGACCGTGGGGAGCCATCAGGGTCCTCTCAGGGCTGTGGCCGGGTCCCAGCTGGCTGCCGTCCACGTGGAGGCACGTGGCAGGTGGAGGCGGCCTCTGCCCCGGACGGCTCCCAGCGCGCTGCAGTTGCCGGTGCCCGTCGCCAGCACGGCCTGCCTCGGCGCCATCCCCTGCTTCTCTACCCAGGCATCCCCTTTGTCAGGCAGAGAACTCCCCCCATTCCCCTGGGGTGGTGCATCGTCAGCGCCGAGCCGGCAGCGTGGCTCGCCCTGCGTGGGGATCAGCTGGAACAGCATTGCTCAGGTTAACTGTGTCACGAATGTCGTGGAGAGGAAGGGGCAGAGGAGGTGAGGACCGTTAGCCACCCGGTGCTTCTGTGACGCTAAGCGACAATTTCCTAGTTACTGTCTCCGAGTCAAAGGATGGCACGGCTCACGGGCAGAGGGCTCCTTGGGGCTGGGGCGGCCCCGAGGCCAGGGTGAGGGAGGCAGCACTGGGTGCCCCGCACTTACCCTGTGGGGCCTTGCCGCTCAGTTCTCCCGCCTGTAAAGTAGGAGTGGTGACAGTCACATCGCAGGCTTGGGCATGAAGCTTAGATGGGGTAACATGGGTCAGAGTGCTTTCAGAACATTGAGTCCGGCACAGGATGCAAGAGGTGACGCGGCCGCCCCTGTAGAGCACACGGCGTCGTGTCTTCCGGGCGAGCCGTAAGGGCGCCGGGAGTGGGAAGGAGCCCTTGTGCCGTGTCGCTGTGCGGGGCGCCGCCGCTGGGCTGCACGTGTGGCTCAGGGTGGGGCTTCACGCCCACTGAACACGGTTCCTGCCTGTGCAGAGAGGGCCCCAGTCGGGTGGAGGGGCGGTAGAAAATATGTTGGCGAGACAAAGAGAAGTTGTTTTTCTAAGGAATTGGTTTTCTGTATGTTTAACAAGGAAACACACCGTGCAGAGGCTCGTTGAGGAAGTGGTTTGATGAAGTGGTTGATTTCATTCCACACGTGACCATGCGGGGTTTGGAGGAGCGTGTGTGTGCGCTGCATGGCTGGGAGCAGGCTGGATTTGAAGGAGGGAGTGTCTTCCTCTGGAGCTTGTAGGATAAAGGGAGACATTCGCAGCACTCTTTTTTTTTTTTTAAAGATTTTATTTATTTATTTGAGACAGAGAGAATGAGATAGAGCATGAGAGGGAGGAGGGTCAGAGGGAGAAGCACGCAGCACTCTTTTTTAAGATTTATTTATTTATTTGACAGAGAGAAAGACAGCCAGAGAGGGAACACAAGCAGGGGGAGTGGGAGAGGGAGAAGCAGGCTTCCCGCGGAGCAGGGAGCCCGATGCGGGGCTCGATCCCAGGACCCCGGGATCATGACCTGAGCCGAAGGCAGATGCTTATCAGCTGAGCCACCCAGGCGCCCCTCGCAGCACTTTGAGAATGTACAGGTTGGCACACTCGTGTTGGGTGTGCGCCATGTGCCTGTGACATGGTGGTGCAAGCTGATTCTGAACCCTGGGCAGGTTCCTTAGCCTCTCTGACCCTCAGCCTCCTCATCTGTAACATCCTGCCTGTTTCACCCAGCAGACTTCCGCAGTAGATGATTAGGTAAGAAAGCTTTGTAAAGTACCGTGTAGTTGACTTTGTTTTGGAAGCAAGACTGGTGGGGAGCTTTTCTTGCCATTTTAACTGTGCCTGGGCAGAGAATCAGGGCAGGCCTCCCTATGGAGGTGACATTTGTGTTGAAATCGATGAATAAAGCAGCAAGTACAAGTCAGAGGAAAGTGTGTTCCACCCAAGGAAGAGCAGGTGCAAAGGTCCTGGGGCAGAAATGCGCTTGGACCTGTCTCTGGGCTTGCGGGGAGGGGGGGAGCGAATGAGGAAGAGATGAGGGTACAAGTGCGGTGAGGGGCTCCATCTGGAAGGTTCCAAGGACACACAGGAGGTGATCTTGCCTGCAGATGTGCATGCCTTGCCGAGGGCTAGGCCACCCCGTGGGGCCCTTTCCAACAAGGTTAGAATTTGAAGAATCACATAGCTCAATCTTGATCAGAATGTTTTCTTTCTTATCATGGGAACACGGTAGGTGGGAACAGCTGGTGGATACTGGGGCCCAGCGGGGGGCGGTGGGGGTTTCTGCCTGGAAAGCAAGCAGCCCAGTCAGCACAGTAGGTCTGGAGGGGGTGCGGGAGCCTGGCTGCTGGCGGCTGCCCGGGGACACAGACTTTATCCTGCGTGTGCTCAGAGCTGGGCGCGTGGACGTGACTGCTGCGTCACACAGTCACGGGGGAGGGGGGCTGCAGAGCTGCTTTCGAGGCCTCACTCTGATCTGGGGCTGCAGTCTGAGCCTGGGGCATGGGTGCCAGACAGCCTGACAGCCTCCAGTTCTCAGGGGCATAGCAGCACCTGATGCTGCCTTTGGGGGTTGCGGGTTGTTGACGGCAGGGCTGACAGCCGTTCTTGCCTCCACGAGGGAAGCCAGTGTGTTCACACTGTCTCTCGCGCCGTGTCAGACTCAGGAGGGTTATTAAAGTGTGGCTGGTGCCGCCGTGGTCTTGGGTTGGTCAGGATCACCGTCACCTGCAGCATCATGACCTGTGGTGTCTGTTCTGCAGAGTGCTGTTTGGAGCCTCTCTACACTGGGGACTCCAGGAAGGTGGAAACCGAGCAGAGCCCAAGTAGCCGCAGGGTGCACGCGCACAAGACAGTGTCTGCCAGCACCCTGCACGCTGGGGGGGGGGGGGGGCATTCGCTTTTGTGCGTGAGACAGACTTAGTAAGAAGAATCTGAAAAACAAAGAAGTCAGACCAAGTCCCACCATGAAAACCAAACCATAGCGAACATCTTGGAGTGCCTTCTTTCCGTTTTTTTCCCCTGTTCCTAGTCTGACTTGATTATTCATTGATTCTACCAAATGCTCAGTGTTAGCCCTTAGGGCAGTTCTTCATTTTCTTACATACTTTTTCTGGGCAGTGGGTGCTTTTGTTTTTTTAAGCATGAAATGACAATGTGTCATGGAAATTCCTAGTAAACAGTGAAACCCTGTGTTTGTGAGACAGGGACGAGGTAGCAAACAGGAGGCGTTTTGGCAAGATGAATGGGAAGAGAAGCGAGGATGACAGGCTGGGGAAGGCTCCCCCAGCAGGGCAGTGGAAACCACCGTGGGAGGCGCTATGTGGATGGTGGGGGGCCGCCGCCAAGGAGGGTGCCGTGTGCAGGGTGGGGGCCACCACCGTGGAGGGCACCGCATGCAGGGTGGAGGGTGCCGTGTGCAGGGTGGGGGGCCACCGCCATGGAGGGGGCGGCGTGCAGGGTGGGGGGCCACCGTGGAGGGCACC
>NC_058415.1:92178478-92197180 GCF_002201575.2 Neomonachus schauinslandi | reverse complement strand
CATGGAGGGGGCGGCGTGCAGGGTGGGGGGCCACCGTGGAGGGCACCACGTGCAGGGTGGAGGGCATCGTGTGCAGGGTGGGGGGGCCCCGCCATGGAGGGGGCGGTGTGCAGGGTTGGGGCCGCCACCGTGGAGGGCGTTGCTGGCACCGCGCTGAGCTGCATGCTCTGGGCCATCTGCTGCACTAATTGGATGAGAGTATTAACTGTTCTTCCTTAGTTCCATGTAATTCGAGACTCCAGAAAGATGTGACCTGTGGTTCAGGAAGGTTCCGTGATTCTTGTTTCGAGCCATCTGAAATGGCCTCGGGACAGGAATTGGTTTCAGGGAAGCAACGTGAGCCGAACAGTATTTGGTCATTGGTGGTGAAAGCCAGCTGCGGCTTTTTTCCACTTGATTCTTCCCATCGTGTTGATATTGGTAAATGTTTTTGTAAGGACAGAGGAGGAAGGCGAGGATCTTTTAGCACAAGTGGTGTGTTAGATGGGAAACTGGCCGCTATGGGCTTTGCCATGTCTAAGAGTACTCGTGTGGTACGGGATCTCGTCATGGCCAGTGTCTTCTCTCCTCCCAGGCACGTGTTTAATGGAACCTCTGAAGTTCCAGATCATAGCCAGTACCCAGAGCAAACTTGAGTGATGTGCTTTTTAACCAGCTTACTGCTTTGGACTGGTGGTGTCCCGTGAGACCCACGGCAGCACAGGGCCTCCTCGGGGTCTCAGTGAGATACACACACACACTCCCTTGGCGCAGGAGACCAGGAGCGGACCCGCCCACCCGCGGGCGGCGCTGTGCCTCCAGGCCAGTGTCTGGAGCGCCTGGGTCCCGCCTGGGGCTCCTCAGCAGTGAGTGTTGTGCGGCTGCGCTCCTCTGTCCTGCTTCCCCAGGTGCCCCCCGAGCAGCCAGGAGATGTTCGGCGGTATCAACTGGAACATCCTAGGGAAATGGAGCAAGGTACTGGGGAAGGGTACTGGGGAAGGCGTGCCTTTGAGACTGGTGACCACAGGGCCAAGCCAAGCACTTGTCTCCCTGTGTGCACTGCGCCTCAGGGTTGCCGTGAGCTAGGCTCCTCTGTGCACGAGTGTCCCGTCCATACATGATGCAGGGGTGAGATGACATGCCGCCCACGTTCGGTGGGGGGGGCTGTCGGGAAGAAGGGAGCAAGCCAGAGGTCACTGACCCACAACAGCAGCTGGGAAGCCATCTCCCCAGAGCATCAGGCTCGAGTCACCATGCAGGTGCACACGGGTTGCAGGAGATGGGACACAGAGGTGTCGTCAGCACAGCCCCGACGGTGGGGGTACCCAGGGTCTTCGACAGGGAGCGCGGGGGGTCGCGGAGCAGTAGATGAGAAGACACACCGCCAGTCGCAGCCTCCTGACCAGTGGGACTTAGGGAGATGCGAACCCTGAGTGGAGCGCGCGCACGCGCGCGCGTTTGTGTGTGTGTGTGTGTGAGACTCAGTGTGACCGTGGCCACCGCCGGCTGTGACCTGGCAGCAGGGCAGTTCTGGGAGCAGGCCACCTGGCAGAGCTGGTGTGACCTCGTGATACTCACATGTGGTGACGTTCCCACGAGAAAACCTTTAAATTAGGCAAAATACATATTTAAAACTGCTCCTGTTCTACTCCCAGGACCAGAGACCACATTCAAGGGTCTGGCAGAGGCGTCCAGGGAAAGTAGAAACCGCTTCCCAGAAAGACCGCGGCTCGGATGCTGCGGCCTCGGATTCTTGTTTGCGCGAGTGCCCGGGAGTGTTGTTGCTACACATGCAGGGCTGGCCTCTCCATCTGCAGGCGCGCTCTCGGCGGCCCTGCACAAGGCCAGCACGGCGGCTTCCGTCCGGCAGGGCCGTGCTCCATTAGAAAGCACCCTCCTTAGGCTTGCACCCTCAGCAGAAGTCCGTCCGCCGTGTTGTCCGTGATGGGAGACACCTCCAGCCCGTGGAGGCTTTGCCCCCCCTCTCCCGGCCTGACGCAGGAACGCTCTGTGCACGCGAGGGCTGGATCCATGACCTGGGGGAGGCGTGGGCTGGTGGCCCGCGTGGATGTGGGCCCAGACCCACACTGAGGGTCGCATTTCTGCTTTTCAGACTGGGCTGCTGCCATCCGCGTCGCCGCCCTGGACTGCGCGGAGGAGGAGAACCACGAGGTGTGCCGAGCCTACAACATCCACTTCTACCCCACCTTCCGGGTGAGCGCTCCTGCCCTCTCCCGCAGGCCTGCTCTCCTCCCACCCGTCTCTCCTCGCTTTCCACGCGAGGGGCGCCTTCCCGCGACATTCGCTGCATGTGTGACTCCTACACTCGGGCACGTGGGGCATGTGACTTGGGCCTTAGCAGGAACTCATTTACATGGCGTCACCTCTCGCGTTCCGCCCTCTTGGGTTGTGCGTGTTGCCGGGGTGGGGGGGCTGTACGTGCACACCCAGCCCCCACCCCACAGCAGCAGCAGAGGAGGGTGAGGTCTGCGGCCCGCAGACCTGGTGGGTGTGGGCATGCTCGGAGCTGCCACTGGGGCCGCGGGCCGGGTGTCTCCTCCCCACCCCGCTGCGTGTGTGGCCCGTGTCCGGCTCGGCGCCGTCAGCGCACCCTGTATGTGGTGGGTCGGGTTGTCAGAGTGACACCCGGCGGGTGCCTGTGGGTGGCACTTCAGGCAGGCTTTACCCTTTCTTCCACTGGGGGCAGAGAATAGACAAACGTGTTGAGAAGATTCTGAAGAAGCGCCTACGGGGTCTGTGTGCATGTGTGTGTGTGTGCACTCGCAGTCCCATGCGGGCACACGGGTGCCTCAGGGCGGTGTTTACATCCCAGAAAACATGCAGCCTCTGAGGAAGCTTGGCCCCCCAGTCTTCCTAAAACCCTGTGCTCTGTGTGGCTTGCAGCCCGATGCTTTCCAGCCACTCACGTGGCTGGGCTCCGTGGCAGCCATGCCTCCGCCCCACCCAGTGATGCTCCTCCGGAGTTTTGCGTAGCTCATCCTCAGCTTTCTTGTCTGAGCTTTACTTTGTTTTAGCCGCACACGGGGTGTTGTGCTGGGTGTGAGCTCCGGGCCTTCTCTCTCGTGCTGAGCAGGTGTTCAGAGAGCACCCTTGGCTGTGGCTTCCATCCCCTAAGAACGCCTCCTTGTGTGACCGCGGCCATGTCTTGTGTTCACAGGCCCTGTGTCACCCCATCTGCTCCTTCCGTTTGCCCATTTTGCTCTTGGGTATTTGCAGTTTTCTTAACTGATTCACAGGAGTCCTGTACGCATCCTTGACACTGACCTTTCTTTCAGTTGTGAGAACTGAGAGTATCTTCACTTGGTTTGCAGTTCTCAGCTTCTTCAGCATCTCTTCTAGAGAAGAAGGTTTTTAATTTTAATAGTTTCTTTCCTTCAGCTCACCCTCCCTGTAAGTCGTTTGTGTCGCTCGAGCCGACCGTTAGGATGCGTATTGATGTCGAGAATCAGGGAAAGCGCCTACTGCGCGGCCTGGCTTCCAGCCCTGTTCGGTCAGGAAGCGTAGCTGACAGAACTCCGACGGGTACTAACCACCCCGGCGGGTCTGCTCAGAAACACTGATGTTGCAGACGTGCACAGAAACGTGCAGCTCCTTCTCAGTGAACGTGAACTTTCTGGAGCAGATTAACTAAAGCTCTCACTCTTTAAGATGGTGGCCGTTTTCTTGCTTAAAGATTAAACATTTGCACAGACACCAAGTCAGACTTTCTTACTTATTCTGTGTTTTTCCTCTTAGTATTTCAAGGCGTTTACAAAGGACTTTACAACTGGAGAAAATTTCAAAGGTAAGGACAAGCTTTATATTTTACTGTCAGAGTCGCCTCATAAACCCGTTAAAGCAAAGGTGGTTTCAGGAGACCAGAGAGCCCACATGATGGGGTCTGTGGGGCCCCTACCCCAGCTTCAGCAAATCTGCATCAGCACCTCTGACCTGTCTTTCCTCGAAGAGCTCAAACATTTGTAGTTTCGGCAACGACTTTTTATTCTGTGTTTTGCCTTCCTTGTTAAATTTGATGGTGAAATCTTTTTTTTTAAGTAAGCTCTTTTACTCAAAAAAGATTTGGAGAAGGTCACAAACCACATGCTCACCTAATGAATTTTATGAGCGAGCCCTCCGGGGAGCCAGTGCCCACCTCAGGCTCCAGTGTGTTACCGGTCAGTCCACGGTGACGGCCGTTCTCCATGAGGGTCACCGGCGTGTTTTGAACTTGGCGTAGATGGCAGCGACGCGCTCCCGCCTGTCTCCACGCCGTGTGCGTGAGATTGGCTCCTGGTGCCCATTTGCTCCCACGCTGGTCGCCGTGTGGTCTGTCGTATGCGCCCACCGCGGTCTGTTGACGGCTGTCGGTGCCTCCTGCCCAAGTCTGTGCCGTGCCCTCCAGGCCCTGGGGCGGTGGCACTCTACGAAGCAGACGTAGCAGTGACGGCAGCTTGCCTCCCCACAGGGCCCGACCGAGAGCTACAGACCGTGAGGCGGACAATGATCGACTTCCTGCAGAACCACACGGATGGAGACAGGCCTCCTGCTTGCCCGCCTCTGGACCCCGTTCGGTGCGTAGTTGCGTGAAAAAGGGAATGTTAGGAATTGAATTTAATGTTGTAAAATATGGATTTGCATTAAGTGATGTGGGTGCTGGCATATGATGGCCAGCTCGCCGTTCTCGGAAGCACTAAAAGCCACTTTATTTCTCTTAAAAGGCCCAGTGACGTCCTTTCTCTCATGGACAGCCGTGATAGCCGTTATGTGGCCGTCCTGTTGGAGAGCAACAGCTCCTATGTCGGCCGTGAGGTACCGTGTCCGTGTCTTGCCCCGTCTCACCGCGTGCTGTGATTCGGTTCCTCTGTGGTACTGACCGCTTCCTCCTGATCGGTGGCGTTCCTGTGTTTCGCTCCCGTTAATTTTTGGGATGTAGTGGTGTTGCTCAGCGGATTGGCCGGTTCGCAAAGAAGACTGAGAAGGGGCCTCGAGGGTGAAGCAGGCAGGCTCGCGGCCTCGTCCTCAGTCCGGGGCTGAGAGGGGCCCCCCAGGCCCAGCTTTCAGGGCACGCTGCCTCTTTTCCTTGAGGCTCTATTTCTTACACATCAGCATCGCCATCAAGATTTTTTCTTGGCTGTGTTGGGAACACTCAACTTTTTTGCCAAGTCCAAGATTCTGTAAAACATCATTTCTGCGGTGGAACTTTGTTCTGCTCTCGTTTCACGCGTGGGGTCTGAAGCCTCTGCCTCTGGTACCGGACTCCGGCCTGGATGATGGGAGCTCCCCTCAGAGCTGGGAGGAGGCACCTGACCAGCGGGGCTGCGCGCTCTGCCCATGCCCAGCGCCCTGCTGCTCCTCCTCACCGTGCTGCCTGCCTCCCAGCCGTGCTCCCCCACTCTGGGAGCTCGGTGGGTGAAGGCCGGAGGCCGTGTGTTCCCGGCGGGAGCTCCCATTGGTACACGCTCAGGCACAGGCTGCAGATGTTGGCAGCCCGACCACCTCACCGCGCCTCCCGTGCCCTCCGAGTTGGGTGGCGACGTCATGCCACCTTCTCTGTGGCTGACCAGGATTCTGGGGGGGCGCTAGGAGGAGCCCCCGGCAGCAGGACCCGGCATTCCCCTGTGACACCACCCCACGCCGTCCCAAGGCTGCCTCTCTCACCTGTGATGCCCCCCTTCCGCACGCAGACCTGAGCGGGGACTGCTCCTCAGGGCGGGGGGCTGCGGCCTTTCCCAGGAGGGCGCCCTGCCGTGGCTCGAGTGTGGGGCGGGTGCTGTGCGCTTTCTGCAACGCCCCTGTTCAGGACATGCTGATTCTGTTGCTGAAAGGAGTCAGAGGTGCGGGTTCCACGCCTGATTGTCTTGGTGGCACATGCCAGGCTTGAGGGTCGTCTCTCACGCTGTTGTAGCTCCTGAGATGCCACTCCTGTGGTCCTTCTCTGTCCCCATCCGGTGCCTTCAGCCGAAGCAGAGCTGGACAGGGGCCGCTCGAGGGAAGGACTGGCCAGCCCGGAGCCTGCTGGTTCATCAGCTGTTGACTGGGGCTGCGGCACCGTCCAGGGGTGCCGTTGGCCTCCCATGTCATGTGCGGGGCAGGCACCGCCTGGTGCACAGCCTTGCGTGTGAGGGACAGCTCAGGGCCAGGTGGCGCATGGGGGGCGTGCAGGCTCAGAAAGCACGGAGCGGGTTCACTGACAGATGATCCTCTGTAAGCTTGCTAAGCGAGGCTGTCGTGACGGCTTGCACCAGGCATCGCCTTCAGTTGCCCGAGAGTGCAATAAAAATGAACATGTGAGTGTCAGTCTGGCTTGGAGAGGAGATAAATACGGCTTCTTCCAGATGACGTTGTTTCTTTGCTTTCTGTGCTCATGCGGCTTTGCGCTTGGTCAAGGTAACACTTCCTGAGACACGGCCACCCACAGCGAAGGTGACATTGCTTTCTCCTTCCCCAGGTGATCTTAGACCTGCTTCCGTATGAGAACATTGTGGTGAAGAGAGTGCTGAACACAGACAAAGGCTTCCTGGAGAAACTCGGCGTTTCTTCCATTCCCTCCTGTTACTTGATTTACCCAAATGGGACGCGTGGATTAATTAACATGTAAGTGTGATTTGGCTTCAGGAGTGTTTACGACACCTGGTGGGATCTGGGGAACCCCTCCAAGTGTGGGAGCCTCCTCTGGGCTGGATGCCATGCACCTCGTCACGGTTAAGACCGCAGAACCCACCTGGACACCGTCTGCATCCACCGAATGCCACTAAAAAGTGAACGGCCTGAAGCATGGTTGGGAAGGGCCACAGGCGAGAAGGTGAGACAGGGTCCTGAGGCCCGTGGGGTCTGCCGTGGCCCCAGCCTCCTGTGGGAGCAGAAGGCCTGCCTGCCCCAGGGGGGCACCCACCCAGCCTGCCCGCCTGTAGGTGCCCGTGTAGCTGGTGATGACTTGGCCGCTCTTGACGAGTCTCCGTGTGCTGGGACACAGCCCAGCCAGGATGCGCTTTGTCCATCCCCGGGCTCCTGGCTCAGCTGGGAAGTGGCCTCCCCAGTCCCTTGGGTATGTCTCTCTTCTTAAGAAGCCCAAGCCAGGGTAGGCATGGCGACCTCTGTGGATCGGGTCACTCATGTCACGCTCTGCGAGCGAGCTCATTAAGGCCTGCACCCCCGGGGCTCTGGCCAGCATCACGTCACAGCAGGTGTTACCCTCGACGGAGTGTCCCTGAACAAATGCCACTTGTTCTGAAGGAAAGTTCTTGTTTTCTATTGAAAGTGTCATCTGTAGCAGTTCTTCACCTCAAATGACGTGGATATTTGGGAATTAGAATGAGCCCCGGATGTTGTTGATGACCCCTGAACTCCTTCGGAGGTGCCCAGTAATGGCCTTCACACACCCTCAGAGTGCGTGCTCCTCCCCAGCCAGTCCAGGGCCCCCCAGCCCCCGACGCACCTGCCGACGCCCCGCTCGAGCCGGCAGAGGCTGCCGGGCTGGCCGGGGACCCTAGTCGGAGGAGCCCTGTTCCTGGTGCTCACTGCGCTGTACCTCGGGTCCTTGCGCCGCCAGTGTCCCGCCCTCCCACCCGCAGCACCTGCAGCCAATGCCAAAGAATGGGTGGGCTGGGGGGCCCGGACAGGCCCCCTCAGTGTTCTCGCCTGGGTGCCTGGCATGCGCTCAGACACCCACGGAGGGGGGCCAGGCCCCCGGAGGCGCCCTGGCCTGCGTCCACACCTGGCCCCCTTTCTCGCAGCGGGAAGCCCCTCCGATCGTTTTTTTCCTCTTATTTGAAGTCGTTGCCGGATGTGAGGAAAAAATTGCTTTCGTTGCCTGAAAAACCCAACAAAGAAGAAAATCCCGAAATCGTGGTTTGGAGAGAATTTGACAGGCAGGTATTCCTTTTGGGCCTGCGCTGGCCGGGGCGTGGCTGCATGCGCGGGCGTGTGCGCGGCCCCGTGGCGGTGGGGTTCACTCAGACACACACCTGTCGGCTGCTGGGGAATTGTCGGTGTCGTCCTGTGGGGAGTGGTGTTCCCTCGGGATGGGTGCAAGGAAAAGGAACGTTCACAACGGAGCTGTTCTCACTGGACTTCACGGTCTTTGCTCTCAGGTCGAAACTCTACACCGCGGACCTGGAGTCGGGGCTGCATTACCTCCTGAGGGTGGAGCTGGCCGCCCACAAGTCCCTGGCGGGGGCCGAGCTGCGCACGCTCAAGGACTTCGTCACTGTCCTCGCCAAGGTGCGCCGCGGGGGGGCCCAGGAGGCCGCCCTGGGGGATCTGTGGGGAACGGAGCCGACCTCAGTTGGATGACCACTCTGTGGTCCCTTTGTCCCTGCTCACCACGTGCCTGTCGGGCGCCCACCCAGTTCTGAGCCTGGGGATGGCAGAGCACAAGTCATTGCTTGCCGGCTGACCGGACAAGGTGTCAGGGCAGGGCTGGGACCGTGACGTCCAAAAGCGGTCACGGCCGGAGGGGGAGGAGGCCGCCCAGCAGCCAGCCCTGTGCAGTGTGCCCGGTCGGCTGGGACCCAGGGCAGCGGCACCCCCACCTTCACTGGTGGGCAGAGCGGTGGTGGCTCGCAGGTCAGCGTCGGTCGGGAGATAGGCGGTCGGGTTACCTTTCTGCCAGGAACTCTTAGCTCTGGGGCCAAGAATCCAAGGCTCACTATTTCCTTGGGCCAGAGCAGCAGAAGCAGGAGGTCATCCCTCTTCCCAGGGGGTGCCTGGGGCCCCTCTGCACTCTCACCTCGGGGAAGACCTCGGTCACAGTGGCCCGAGGACAGAGCCCTTTGCCCCTGCATCTGGCACCACAGCCGTGCCTGTTGTCTCTAAGATAAGCTTTGTTCTAAAGAACTTCTCTTGGGGCGCCTGGCTGGCTCTGTCGGTGGAGCCTGGGGCTCTTGATCTTGGGGTTGTGGGCTCGAGCCCCTCATTGGGCGTAGAGATAACTTAAAGATAAATATCTTCTCTTACGTCAGGTGAGGGGCTTGATACAGGTGATTCCTGTTCAACATTTCAATAGTACGTTGTACACTTGTGTCCTGTGACTTTTGAAATGGGAGGAAGGAGGCCGAACTCGGAGTCACGAGTCACGTGATAGGTTTCCAGTGAAGAAAGGGGGTCGTGTAGACCGGTGTGTGCCCGTCGTGCGGGTCGCAGCTCAGAGTCCCGCGGTCCTCCCTCCTCTGCCCTCAGTGAATCGGAGACGCGCCCTCCGCGCTCGGCTCCTCCTCGTCCTCTACCTCAGCTGGGCGTAGAGCTCTGTAGGTCGAGATGACCGTGAACTACTCCTAGCAGTTTTTGTACAGCTTGGCTGAAACTGGAAGCTGGATGCTGGCACGTCGGGACACGGGGTCCCACGGCACTGAGCTGTGCTGTCCCCGCCACAGCAGGCTTCCGCTCCGGTTTCTGAGCTCTGGGCGGCATCAAGGACAAGTGCCGTGGAGAAGGGCCGCGCCCCCCGCATGGCCGAGCCGGTGCTGCTCCGGGCTGCGAGGGGCCGCAGCTGCGTGGCTGGCGCAGGCGTTCAGTTAACCAGCAGATTGCACACTTCTGCACAAAAGCCTCAGTGGGATGCGCCTGCTCCACAGAGCTGTGCAGTCAGACCGCAGAGGGGGAGGCGAGGGCGCGCTGCAGTAGGCGGGGTGGGCGTGCGTTACCTCGAGGCGCCGAATAGCTAAGTAGGCGGTGCTCTCAGAAAGGACCGCAGAGCCCTTGACAATGTGATGAATAAGGCACATCGGGGCCCTGCCGTCTGTCACTGGGAAGCCGGCACTGGCTGGGTGCCGAGCTGGTGGCTGAGGTGCGGGAGGCCGTGCGCGCCGGGGGCCCGCTGCAGCCCCTCCCGTCCCCCTACTCTGCTCTGGACAGACCCCCCCCCCAGTACCAGGGGAGACCCCTGGGGCCTCTCCCACCCTGACCCGGTAGGCCCGTGCCAGGCAGACCCCACCTGGCCTAGGTCCCCAGGGACGGCTCTGCCGTGGGTGGCATTTCCCCGAACGGTCTCCAAGCGTGGGTCCTTCCTTGCTTAGCTGTTCCCCGGCCGGGCACCGGTCAAGAAGCTGCTGGAGACGCTGCAGGAGTGGCTGGCCAACCTTCCCCTGGACAGGATCCCCTACAACGCCGTCCTCGACCTGGTCAACAACAAGATGAGGGTGAGCCTGCCCCCCGACCCCCCGCGCGCCGCTGTTCGTGTCCTTGGTAGCCCTCCTGCTTTCCCTCCCGCTTGGGGACTTGCCCTGGCCTACCGTCACCGCACGCACCTCGTGCGCGGAGCTGCCCGTGTCCCTCTGCGCTGCGCCCCGTGGTTTCCACCGTCCCTGTCTGCCAAGGCCACGGGAGGCGTGCCGTGACACGGAGCGGGCGTGGCGGCACGCGGGCGTTTGTGTTACTTAAATTTGTAGTAAACTCACAAATCTTACACCAAAAAGGCTAATAAAACCGTGTGCTCGATGAGAAGCATGGAGGCCCTGCCAGAGGCCCCCCAGGCCAGGTCTCCTTCCTCCTGCCCGAGCTCTCGGCATCCTCCTGGTCAAGACGCTTTTGTGGGCGGCGTGCAAGCCCCCGCGCGGGCACATATCGGGCACACATCGGGCGCTCTGACAGGCGCGTCGTCCCAGCAGCATAGAGACACGTGCTGGGCGCTTACCTTGACCTCCCCTGACTGCCCCCCAAGCTGGAGGCCAGCACAGGCTCCTCGGGTACAGGGTTTGCATGCACATCTTTGGGAGCCACGCACTTCGGGCCCCGTGGACGAGCCCTGTGCTGGCCAGCCTGCAGGGAGACGCAGGGCATGGGCGTGGGCTTGGTTGGAAGCACCTGCTTGGCTACAGGCACGTGGCTCCTGAGCTGTCGGGGCCTCAGCTCACCACAGATGCAGTCGCGGTCTGCGCCTGCTGCGGCTGAGAATCACTGGACCGTTGAGCTTTTTCCCTCTCACTCTTCCCCGGTGGGATTGGTTTAAGTGACCCTAATGCACGAGGCCGGGGTATCCTTGATGCTTTAATAAAGCTCTCGTTTATCCAGATACACACAAACCCTTCCCTCCCTGGGCAGGGGGAGAGGAAAGGCGCGGGCCACGTCCCCCTATTTGGAGAACTCCTTCAGTGAAATAGAGACTCTGCTCTCTCATTTGTTTGGTATTGAATTTACATACACACGTAGTAAGATGTGCAGTTGACAAAGTTTTGATAAACGTACACTCTGTGTAACCAGCAACCAATCAAGATAGAGAACATTCATCAACTATTTTAATTTTAACAATTCAATTATCTTTTATTCTCTCCCTCACCCCCCCCCCCAGATTTCTGGAATATTCCTTATTAATCATATAAAGTGGGTTGGATGTCAAGGAAGCCGACCAGAGTTCAGGGGTTACACATGTTCTCTCTGGAAATTGTTCCACACTTTGATCGTTGAAGCTGGGACCCATCCAGAGGCGCTGGACGGCACAGGTAAACTGTCCCCGCGCGGGCCCAGGGCACGCCAAGCCCACCTGCCATGTTCACCGTGCTGGGGCCTGCCAGGTGTTGTGAGCAGCTGTGTGGGAGGGGACATGTCACCTGGGGGGCCCGGGCTAAGGA
Organism: Neomonachus schauinslandi; assembly: GCF_002201575.2. NCBI lineage: Eukaryota > Metazoa > Chordata > Mammalia > Carnivora > Phocidae > Neomonachus > Neomonachus schauinslandi. Next base: position 92,185,637 of record NC_058415.1, on the reverse strand, counting down.
GCATGGAGGGGAGCATCTTTCTTACACGGTGCTAGGAGCTTCGGAGCTCACCAGCCTGTGCGCGGCTGACCTGCAGGGACTGAGTCACAGAACGAGGGCACACTCTCGAGGAGTTTCTCTTTATTTCAAAAGCATGAGCACAAGTGAAGCATATTTGGAGATGTCTGTTACCTGTTGTTGCAAAACAAATAACCCTACAGCTTAGCTTGCTCTGAGTGTCTGTGGGCCAGGGACTCAGATGGGGCTGGACCAGGGTCCCCGGCTGCTGGTCTCTCACAAGCCTGCGGGCCCAGTGTCGGCCGAGGCTGGGGTCTCATCGGAAGTCTGCACTGGGAAGAGCCCCCTCCCCTGACCACTCGTGGGGTAGTGGCAGCGTTCGCGGCCTTGCTGGCTGTCGGCCAGTGGCGCTCTCAGTTCCTCACCGTGGGCATGTCCTTGGTGTGGTGCCGGTCACTTCTGCTGAAGTGACGTGCGCGCCAGCCCGGCCTGCTGGGGGAGGGGCCGAGCCAGCCGAGCTAGCCGGAGCTGCGACCTGGGCCATCACAGAGTCCGCCTGCGCAAGAGGTTAAAAGCTACAAAAGATTAAGTTGGCTTTAATAGTTTTAATTATCAGGAAATCACTAAACCAGAATTGTCATGTTTTGTGTCCTACACAAGCCGCGAAAGCCGTTCTGGGTGTTTATACATTTCCGACTCTGTTGTATGTGCACTTCCCCTGTGAAGATGGCCTCTGGCCGACAGGGGTGGATCGCCTACCTTTTATTTATTTTTTAATTTATTTTTAAAGATTTTATTTTTTTATTTGATACACAGAGAGAGAGAGCGCGCACAAGCAGGGGGAGGGGCAGAGGCAGAGGGGGAAGCAGGCTTCCCGCTGAGCAGGGAGCCCGATTTGGGGCTCGGTCCCGGGACCCTGGGATCATGACCTGAGCCAAAGGCAGTCGCTTAACGACTGAGCCACCCAGGCGCCCCGACCGCCTGCCTTTTAGTTGCCACTTCAAGTGGGCAGCTGCAGGGATTATTCTACTGAGTAAAGGCAGGGACTCCCACAGTCCCAAAATCCTTTCCAGTAAGACAGAAATCTGCAGTATCTCTTGCTACGTAACAAACCAAACCAAACGCTGGGGCTTGAAAGACCCGGTTTTATGTGCTCAGGATTCAGTGCGGGCGACCCCGCCGGGTGGCGGGAGACCCAGGAGGCAGGAAGCCTGCGGGGTGAGCCCAGCTCCCCACAGCCTCACGCTCAGGAGGGACCTTGAGGCAGAGCCAGCCGGCACACGGCATCTTGTGTCTCGGCCTATTGGTCAAATGGGCCTTGCCCGCCCCGGATCCATGGTGGGGACGGTGTCGGCCTGGCGCTGGGAGAATCAGCAAAGTCACGCTGCAGGAGGCACGTGCCGTCTCTGGAAATCTTCACCACCCCGGCTCTCCTCAGGGTGACGTGGATGTCCATGTCTCGGGGACCTTGGGGGGGGGAGGTGGGGGGTGCGCTCCGCTGAGGGGCCGGTCAGGGGGCCCTGCAGGGGCTCAGAGCACGCCGTCAGGAAGATCTCCAGGGCGCAGGCTGGAGCCATATCCGAGGAGTGCGTCTCATGCCCAGAGAACTGGGTCACATGGACACTGCTGGATTAGGTCTTGGAAGGTTTTTCCTCTCCTTAGTGCGTGGTTAAACCCCATCGACTAAAAAGCCGCCGCATCCTCTAATCCCCCACAGGTAGGGGTTTATGGTTCTTGTCCACTCTAAAGATTAGGGTGGCCGGGCTGCAGCAGTTTGGTGGGGAGAGACAAGGAGGATTACCCGGGGATGCGTGGCAGCTGGTGGCGGGGAGGGGAGGGCAGGGAGCCTCGGGAGGGCCGGCCGGCCGCATGTCCTCACTGCGTGCGCAGACCAGCGCTGCCCGCCGCCCCCAGAGACCCCCGCCGCCCTCAGAGACGCGCCGAGCTGAGGCGACGGTGGCCGTCCGCTCAGCTGGGGCTTCTGCCAACCCCGGTGAGGCCCGCCAAGGTCAATGACAGATGCGGGGCCCTGGCCCTCCATAAGCGGAACCACAGCTAGCGGCGAAGAAAGATCGCCCGCGAGGGCCTGCTCTTGATAAGACGGATTCAGTCTCAAAAGCATGTCTTTTTTTTCCAATTATTTTGCTGCGTTTCTTTTAATGCTGACATTTAATCTGCTTTAATCTCACGGTCTCTCGCTTGTTGGCTCAATCCCCCGCATTAGCTGTCTGAAGGGAGCCGCCGGCGCCAGCCCCGTGCCCAGCCCCCCCTTTTGCTGTTCTCAGGGGTCCTTATTTAGTGAGATGGTGGCTGCTTCCTTCTGCTGTTGGGGGCTGTTTCCTCGGAGGATCGTGTTCTCCGTATCCACAGTGTCTTTACGCAGACCGCGTGTCCTGGTGGTCTGTGTGCCCACATACGGGGCACACGGTCCGCATGGCTGGGCGATGCCAGAGTTGCCGCTCATGGAGAGGGTTAACCTCTCTAGAGGAGGTAGGTCCTCGCCGGCCTGCTGCCCTCTCGTTCCTGGAAGGAGCCCGGTGTCTCGCTGCTTCTGGCTGTTTTTCCCAGGTATTTGTGCACACCCTGGAGTGCGTGCTGCGCCCGGACGTGGGCGATGGGTGTGCTCTTTGAGGACACAGTGCTGCCCCTTCTGGATGCAGTGGGCGTCTGGGAGGTGCTGCTTTCTCCCTGTGTCCTTCCCGTGCAGACAAGCAGGGCTGTCCCGCGTGTGCGGGGCCAGGCACCTGGCCCGTTCCTGGCTCCCGATACCAGCGCCAGCCCTAGGGCCCTCGGACACGCTCCCACAGTGCTGACGCTGTCTGTCCCTGTTGCTCTGCAGGTTTGGAGGATGACCCCCAAGCAGTGCTGCAGACCATCAGGAGGTACATTCACACCTTCTTCAGCTGTAAGGAGTGCAGTGAGCATTTTGAGGAAATGGCTAAAGAATCCATGGATTCCGTGAAAACCGCAGACCAAGCGATTCTCTGGCTTTGGAAAAAACACAACTTAGTCAACAACCGCCTGGCTGGTAAGCAGCAGCACCCCGGGGTGGCCAAGCCTGGGGCCAGGGGGCCAGCGCCGTGGGGGCGAGGCCGTGTAGACGGGCACCAGCAGAGTGGGCCTGTGGGTGGCTGCCCGGAGGGTTGCCAAGAACGCAGCCCCTGCAGGCCCCCGCGGACGTTTGACAGCAGAGACTGGGGTAGAATCAGCCTCCAGGAGGGAGTTGGTGGTGCTGCGGTCTGCTCTCAGTAAACCAAACCCCACAAAGTAGTTTTGTTTAAAAACCAAATAGGGCACGTCTGTCGCCTCAGAGTTAATTCAAACTGCTCCTAAATCACTGGCAGATTGAAATTAGGCTTAAAAATAATTCTGCTGATGGATAAATCTTAATAGAGATGAGTCGAAAAAACCGCTAAACTATTGGTTTTTATTTAATCCACTGTATTAGGAAACATGTTACAACTGAAGCACTAAAGAAAATTGGGGTTTTTTTTGCCCCAGAGCTGCTGTGGCTCAGCTCGCGTGGCCAGGGCACCTCTGCTTGCCGGGGTTTCGTCCACGGCTGTCCGCTTCCACCGTCGCCCTAGTTCCGAGACCCTCCACCTCCGGGTGTGCACCCCCCTGCCCCCACCGCATTCCGCACCCACGGGGTTATCCCGGCAGCTCTCGGCTCCGGCACCGCTGGGCAAGACTCCCCCGGGCGGTCCCGGCCCAGGAGCCCCGCGTGCCCCCCTCGGGCTTGCGCTGCAACAGGAAGGGGCTTTCAGCGGCCCGAGTCATTGTGTCCATCCTTCGATTCTGTACCCCCCGTGCCCCCCAGGCCCACCCCCGGCCTCTGGATGGAGGCCGCAGAGACCCGCCCTGGGCTTTGCTGTGTGTGTGGTGTGTGACACCAGGCCCCGGCAGCTCCTTCTCGGTCACCGCGTGGGCACATCCACATCTTGCCAGGCGCAGACCCTGGTGGGTGGTGCCTGGGCCTCGGGCGCTGCCCCACCCTCCCGGCTATGTGCCCGTGGGCCGGAGGAGAGCGTCCCCACTGGTTCACACCCATCAGACACGTGGTTTTGTCCACGTCTACTCGTAGAAGCACTTTCAGGGTGGCAGGGCACCCCAAGTCGGGTCGGGGGACTCTGGGAGTGTGGTGTGGCGCATTTCCTTTGCCCAGAGCCCCTGTGGTCCTCGTGTCTAGTGGCAGAGGGCTGGAGCTGGGGGGCCAGGCGGGGTGCCGCTCACACGGGTATGAGAGAAGCGATGGGTCCTGGCACGTGCCCGGAGTGGGCGGCCGGGGGCTCCCCAGGCTGGTGCTCCGTTGGCTCCATCATCCAGAGGAGCGAACGCACTGATGCAGGGGGACAGAAGTTTCAGCTGTGACCCCTGTGGCGGGCCGGTGGTGGCCATGACGGAACGGCCTTTGTGACGGGACGCTGGGCAGGAAGGAATGTAACCTTCAACATGTGGGTGCTCTGACTCCAAGTCTGCGTGTGCGGAGCTGACCCGCCGTGCAGCTCTCAGGGCGCCGGGGGGTCGGGGCTGTTAAGAGGAGCGGTCGTGCCGGCCGAGTCAACCGTGGGGTGTGGTTCGCGTGCGCGGAGCAGGACGGGGCTGGCTTTGCGTGGGTTCCCATGGCAGGTCTCACTCCCAGGACCGTTTCTAGAGTTCTGGATGGGATTGGGAGGTCTGGGAGGGGCCCACACAAGCCCGAAGTGCTGTGGAATCATCTGGACAGCCAGCCTCATGGGGTTCGTGTGGCCGTGGACCTCAGATGCACCTTAAGTGGGGAGAGGACAAGCAGGGGCCAGGGGCACGTCAAGCAGGGGGCCTTGGGGTCACAGGGAGGCAGAGTAGCTGCAGGTGGGAGCGGGGTCTGGCCAGGTGGATGGCACTATCCAAGTGTGGACCCTTCCCTGGCACCTCTGGCAGGGCCACGGGGCCCTGCCAGAGGTGCCAGGGAAGAAACATTTATGTGGGGGGCTGGGGGGACGGGCATCCGTGCAGGAGGGACGGGCATGAGCCCGGGAGCACTGGGAGGTCACGGTGCAGGTGAGTGGACAGGGGAGGTGTCCGGGGGGCATGGGGCGGTCAGGTCACCAGAGACCCCCTCCACTGCTCTCCCTCCCCATCCCAGGCCATCTGAGCGAGGACCCCAAGTTTCCGAAGGTTCCGTGGCCCACCCCGGACCTCTGCCCGGCCTGCCACGAGGAGATCAAGGGCCTGCACAGCTGGAACGAGGGTCAGGTGCTCCTGTTCTTAAAGCGGCACTACAGCGGCGACAATCTCGTGGACGCGTATGCGGAGGACCCAGGAGACGCCAGCGAAGGAGGCGGCCCACCCCAGGGCGGGGAGCGGGAGCGAGGCCTGGCCTCCCCAGAGAAGCCTCAGGGCGAACAGCATGCCAAGAGTCTCCGTCCACCCAGCTTGCTGCCTCCCAGACCCCGCCTGCCAGACGGGTCGCAGCTCGGCTTGGATGGGAGACTCCAGAGCGCCAGCGGGGCTGAGGGCCGCAGGGAGGCCGAGGCGGCCGTGCCCTTTCTCGGGATGGGCTTCTCCAGCCTGGACATGAGCCTCTGCGTCGTGCTGTACGTAGCCTCTTCCTTGTTTCTGATGGTGATGTACTTCTTCTTCCGAGTGCGGTCCAAGCGATGGAAAGTCCGACATCACCGGCCGTCCGTGTAGACCCAGGTGGGACCACAGAAGCGCCTTTGGGAAAACAGCCCCACCATATCACCTGCAGCTTTAATAAAAGATCAGGGATTTTATAAACACGTCAGACCCGGTTTCACATCCACTGGCGTCTTGGGCTCCGAGTCCTTGTCGGACACGTGGTCTTCCTGTGGAGGGCTAGCCAGCCTTCGTCGTGGGACCACCTGCTATCCTGGCGTACTCCCTGGACGCCTTTATAGATCCAACAGCCGAAAGATGTCTGTATTTTTACTCTTCTAGGTCTAAAAAAATGGGAGTCCCAGCCAAACGAACAGAACTTTTCCCGCCTGCCTTCATCCTGAGTTTCTAGACGCACGTCACGTTCTGCAAGCCTGGCTCAGGATTCCGAGAACAACCGAGCCCTTGTGTGCACTGGGAGGCCACCGGGCGATTTCGCGCAGCCAGCCTCAGCCCAGCGGCGCCAGAGCGCGGCCCCCAGCGCACCTCACCCCCCGGCTGCGCCTCGAAGCCAGTCTGGTTCTCAGAGATTCATTTGTGTTTGTGCTTTTCAGCTGCTTGGTTGTTTCTGCTGAAGCGAGAGAGCATCCCCGTGGTGCCGAAGCAGCTCAGAACCAAAGGACGACCCCTCCGTCACCTCCGTGCTCTGCAGGCCGCTTTCACTCCAGATGCTGAGTCTGCAGCAGGAGGAAGGGGAGAGGAGGGTCTGTGGCTTTGCTGCATTGCAAGGAACTCCACTGCTGAGCCATGTGGGGGGCCGTGTTTGTGGGGGGTGGGGACAGGATGGTGGCCGAGGCGGTGCCTTTGTGAATCTGGTGGCAGGAGAGTGCTCAGTGACCACGCGCTGTCCCCAAGTGCCTGTGCCCGGCACTGAGGGCAGAGCCCCGCAGGGGAGGGTTGTGGGGTGGCCACGGCTTGGGAGCCGAGTCCCCAGGGGACCTCTCAAGGACCCCTTCATCCTCTGTGTCCTGTGGTCCAGCAGCTGCAGGGCCTGCTGCTGAACGAAGCAGACGCTAGGACCCGAGGGCCCAGTGACGCGGCGATGTCCGGTGGCCCCCCTGGGGTGACGTGTGCAGCGGCCAGAACCTTCAAGGCCAAACTCCAAATTTCATTTTCCTGAAGCTGTTTTACGATGGGTCCTGGCACAGGGCCCTGGTCCCCCAGGCTTTGGTGATTGATTTTTTACCATTTAATGATTTTAACACATTATTTGTAAAACCCAAATCATTTAGAGGTAAATTTACCTCTGGAGATGTAAACAAACAAAATGAACAAACTGCCGTTTTCATGGAGATCCTTCATGACTGTTGGTTTGTCTACAAGCTCAGAGGCGTCTGTGGGCTCCTGTCACGAGGATGGTTGTAAATAGTCTTTTCCACTTTGCCTAGCGTGTTCTCTGTGTTTACGAACTCCCACTGACCATGGGCGTGTCTGTGGGGGCAGTGGGTAAGCTGTCAGGAGCTTGAGCTCCTGCAGGGGGACGGTGGGGGAGATGGGAGGGGGG